>NW_026782781.1:0-229752 GCF_031769215.1 Ylistrum balloti | reverse complement strand
GGGGAGACATCAAACTACCAGGAATGTATAACTACCGGGTAGACATCAAACTACCAGGAATGTATAACAACCGGGGAGACATCAAAATACCAGGAATGTATAACAACTTGGGAGACATCAAAACACCAGGAATGTATAACAACTGGGGAGACATCAAAATGCCAGGGATGTATAACAACCGGGGAGACATCAAAATGCCAGGAATGTATAACAACTAGAGAGACATCAAACTACCAAGAATGTATAACAACTGGGGAGACATCAAAATACCAGGAATGTATAACAACCGGGGAGACATCAAAATACCAGGAATGTATAACAACCGGGGAGACATCAAAATGCCAGGAATGTATAACAACTAGAGAGACATCAAACTACCAAGAATGTATAACAACTGGGGAGACATCAAACTACCAGGAATGTATAACAACTGGGGAGACATCAAACTACCAGGAATGTATAACAACTGGGGAGACATCAAAATACCAGGAATGTATAACAACTGGGGAGACATCAAACTACCAGGAATGTATAACTACCGGGGAGACATCAAAATACCAGGAATGTATAACAACCGGGGAGACATCAAAATACCAGGAATGTATAACAACTGAGACATCACAGGAATGTATAACAACTGGGGAGACATCAAAATACCAGTAATGTATAACTACCGGGGAGACATCAAAATACCAGTAATGTATAACAACTGGGGAGACATCAAACTACCAGCGATGTGTAACTACCGGGGAGACATCAAACTACCAGGAATGTATAACAACACTACCAGGAATGTATAACTACCGACATCAAAATACCAGTAATGTATAACAACTGGGGAGACATCAAAATGCCAGGAATGTATAACAACCGGGGAGACATCAAAATACCAGGAATGTATAACAACTGGGGAGACATCAAAATACCAGTAATGTATAACTACCGAGGAGACATCAAAATACCAGGAATGTATAACAACTGGGGAGACATCAAAATACTAGGAATGTATAACAACTTGGGTAACAACTGGGGAGACATCAAACTACCAGGAATGTATAACAACTGGGGAGACATCAAAATACCAGTAATGTATAACTACCGGGGAGACATCAAAATACCAGGAATGTATAACAACTGGGGAGACATCAAACTACCAGGAATGTATAACAACCGGGGAGACATCAAAATACCAGGAATGTATAACAACTGGGGAGACATCAAACTACCAGGAATGTATAACAACTGGGGAGACATCAAAATACCAGGAATGTATAACAACTGGGGAGACATCAAACTACCAGCGATGTGTAACTACCGGGGAGACATCAAACTACCAGGAATGTATAACTACCGGGGAGACATCAAACTACCAGGAATGTATAACAACTGGGGAGACATCAAAATGCCAGGAATGTATAACAACCGGGGAGACATCAAACTACCAGGAATGTATAACAACCGGGGAGACATCAAAATACCAGGGTATAACAACTGGGGACAGATAACATCAAAAAATACCAGTAATGTATAACTACCGGGGAGACATCAAAATACCAGTAATGTATAACAACTGGGGAGACATCAAACTACCAGCGATGTGTAACTACCGGGGAGACATCAAAATACCAGGAATGTATAACTACCGGGGAGACATCAAACTACCAGGAATGTATAACAACATCAAACTACCAAGAATGTATAACAACTGGGGAGACATCAAAATACTAGGAATGTATAACAACTGGGGAGACATCAAACTACCAGGAATGTATAACAACTGGGGAGACATCAAAATACCAGTAATGTATAACTACCGAGGAGACATCAAAATACCAGGAATGTATAACAACTGGGGAGACATCAAAATACTAGGAATGTATAACAACTGGGGAGACATCAAACTACCAGCGATGTGTAACTACCGGGGAGACATCAAACTACCAGGAATGTATAACAACCGGGGAGACATCAAACTACCAGGAATGTATAACAACCGGGGAGACATCAAAATACCAGGAATGTATAACAACTGGGGAGACATCAAAATGCCAGGGATGTATAACTACCGGGTAGACATCAAAATACCAGGAATGTATAACAACTGGGGAGACATCAAAATACCAGTAATGTATAACAACTTGGGAGACATCAAAATACCAGGAATGTATAACAACTGGGGAGACATCAAAACACCAGGAATGTATAACAACTGGGGAGACATCAAAATGCCAGGGATGTATAACAACCATCAAAATGCCAGGGATGTATAACCAGGAATGTATAACAACCGGGGAGACATCAAAATACAAGGAATGTATAACAACTGGGGAGACATCAAACTACCAGGAATGTATAACAACTGGGGAGACATCAAAATACCAGGAATGTATAACAACTGGGGAGACATCAAAATACTAGGAATGTATAACAACTGGGGAGACATCAAACTACCAGGAATGTATAACAACCGGGGAGACATCAAACTACCAGGAATGTATAACAACCGGGGAGACATCAAAATACAAGGAATGTATAACAACTGGGGAGACATCAAACTACCAGGAATGTATAACAACTGGGGAGACATCAAAATACCAGGCATCAAAGACATACCAGGAATGTATAACAACTCAAAATACCAGGGAGACATCAAAATACCAGGAATGTATAACAACCGGGGAGACATCAAACTACCAGGAATGTATAACTACCGGGTAGAGTCGTATAACAACCGGGGAGGCATCAAACTACCAGGAATGTATAACAACCGGGGATACATCAAAATACCAGGAATGTATAACCACTGGGGAGACATCAAAATACCAGTAATGTATAACTACCGGGGAGACATCAAAATACCAGTAATGTATAACAACTGGGGAGACATCAAACTACCAGGAATGTATAACAACTCAAACTACCAAGAATGTATAACAACTGGGGAGACATCAAACTACCAGCGATGTGTAACTACCGGGAAGACATCAAACTACCAGGAATGTATAACAACCGGGGAGACATCAAACCACCAGGAATGTATAACAACCGGGGAGACATCAAAATACCAGGAATGTATAACCACTGGGGAGACATCAAAATACCAGGAATGTATAACAACTGGGGAGACATCAAACTACCAGTAATGTATAACTACTGGGGAGACATCAAAATACCAGTAATGTATAACTACCGGGGAGACATCAAAATACCAGGAATGTATAACTACCGGGGAGACATCAAAATGCCAGGAATGTATTACTACCGGGGAGACACCAAAATACCAGGAATGTATAACAGCCGAGATTTTTGTCAGCAGGACCATATTGGTCATCTGTTGACTTTCATTCCTACCTATTGTCTAGTTGGATTAACCCTTTATTGTAATGTTGATTCAGAGATGACGAAACCGCAGCATCAAAAGGAAAAATTTGTATATATTGGTATACAACATAAGTGGATTGACAGCTCTACCGAGGCAGGTGATTGAAATATTGAGTTATGATGATGGTTGTTATATAATATCCCATGTTTCTGATAAATAATGACTATAACACCATGCGTTAACACTGAAATTTTTTGTTCATCACAACCACACGTTAGAGTTGATTGTCCTGGTCGGAGGTACTCCACCTCTGTCTACTTTTTTCCTGGTTGTCCATCACAACCACACGATAGAGTTAATTGTCCTGGTCGGAGGTACTCCACCTCTGTCTACTCTTTTCCTGGTACTCTTTCACAGCCTCACGCTACAGATGTTTGTTCTGGTGAGATATACTCCACATCTGTCCACATTGTTTATGCTACTCTATCCATCCTGCTCGGAGGACTTAATCGCTGTTTTCATTTTATCTATATTTCCTGTATTCCAGGGTGACACATCCTGACGTATAATGTATGTGCCAAAACATTAAAGCAAAATTTACGCGTCAGAAAATGACTCATAGATACCTTGTGAATTCATTTTTTAAAAAGAGCTGGAAACTCTGAGTGCTAAATAAAATGAGAGAAAAAGACTATGAATAAATAAATAAATCGAAAAATAAGTTCAATATCATCTTTGACAAAAGAGATAAATTGTTGAGCCCGTAAAAACTGGTCAATGATCAACACCTATGATCTTAATGGTGAGATAATCTTAATAGTGAGGTGATCTTAATGTTGAGATGATCTTAATAATGAGGTGATCTTAATGGTGAGGTGGTCTTATCAGTTTGATGATATTAACAGCAAGGTAGTCTTATAAATGAGGTGATCATAATGTCGAGGTGGTCTTATAAGTGAGGTAGTCTTAATGGTGAGGTGGTCTTATAAGTCAGGTGATATTAATGGTAATGTGGTCTTATAAGTGAGGTAATCTTAAGGGTTAGATGGTCTTATAAGGGAGGTAAACTTAATGTTGAGGTGGTCTTATTAGTCAGGTGATCTTAAATGTGAGGTGGTCTTATTAATGAGGGGGTCTTAAAAGTGAGGTAATCTTAAAGGTAAGATGGTCTTATAAGGGAGGTAATCTTAATGGTGAGGGGGTCTTATTAGTCAGGTGATCTTAATGGTGAGGTGGTCTTATTAGTGAAGTGATCATATTGCTGAGGTGGTCTTATAAGTGAGGTAATCTTAATGGTGAGGTGGTCTTATTAGTGAGGTGATCATATTGCTGAGGTGGTCTTATAAGTGAGGTAATCTTAATGGTGAGGTGGTCTAATTAGTGAAGTGGTCTTATTAGTGAGGTGAACTTAACAGCAAAATGGTCTTATAAGTGAGGTGGTCTTATTGGTGAAGTGATCTTAATGATGAGATGGTCTAATTAATGAGGTGGTCTTATTAGTGAGGTGGTTTTATAAGTCAGGTGATCTTAATGGTAATGTGGTCTTATAAGTGAGGTAATCTTAAAGGTAAGATGGACTTATAAGGGAGGTAAACCTAATGTTGAGGTGGTCTTATTAGTCAGGTGATCTTAATGGTGAGGTGGTCTTATAAGTGAGGTAATCGTAATGTTGAGGTGGTCTTATTAGTGAGGTTAACAGTCATTTACACAGGTTGTTAGGTTAGCAGTCATTTACAGTTGATAACAAACTTCCGGTTTTCGTTTTTATAACACTTTTCTTTATCATAGCACTCTTTAATTTGAACACAGTTACTTCACATGCTACAGTTTTATTAAGAAAACCTTATAAGAAGTTTTCCTAATACATAGAAACAGTTCAATGGAAGTTCTTCTTAACTGAGCGTCTTCACACGGTGTCTCTCCTGGGTGAGATAAAAAGAATGGACAAAAATATTAAAAAACCTATGAAACGCTTTATAGTATATTATACTGTTATATTTCATATCTACATATACACATGTGTTATATCACATAATATGTACACACGTGTTATATCACATATTAACATATACACATGTGTTATATCACATAACATGTACACATGTGTTATATCACATATCTACATATACACATGTGTTATATCACATAATATGTACACACGTGTTATATCACATATCTACATATACACACGTGTTATATCACATAATATGTACACATGTGTTATATCACATATCTACATATACACATGTGTTATATCACATAATATGTACACACGTGTTATATCACATATTAACATATACACATGTGTTATATCACATAACATGTACACATGTGTTATATCACATATCTACATATACACATGTGTTATATCACATAATATGTACACACGTGTTATATCACATATCTACATATACACACGTGTTATATCACATAATATGTACACATGTGTTATATCACATATCTACATATACACATGTGTTATATCACATAATATGTACACACGTGTTATATCACATATTAACATATGCAAATGTGTTATATCACATAATATGTACACACGTGTTATATCACATATTAACATATGCAAATGTGTTATATCACATAACAACATGTACACACGTGTCATATCACATATTAACATATGCAAATGTGTTATTTCATATAACAACATGTACACACGTGTCATATAACATATTAACATATGCAAATGTGTTATTTCACATAACAGCATGTACACACGTGTCATATAACATAGTAACATATGCAAATGTGTTATTTCACATAACAGCATGTACACACGTTTTATATAACATATTAACATATGAAAATGTGTTATTTCACATAACATATACACACGTGTTATATCCCATAACAACATGAACACACGTACTATATCATATGACATGTTGATTTCAATATGGAACGAAAGAATTCAACAACAGTTTGATTGTGAAGTCCTTTTACCCTCTTTCACGAGGCTTGTTTGGATCAGAACACAAGCGGCATTGTATATTAAACATAGATTATAGAAAAAGTCCACTAATTTGATGTTGTATGTGGTGAAAAATATTGCCGTCTATAAAAAATGACTTCTGAGGTTGATCCCGATGTCAGACTCGGCCTTGAACGATATAGAATAGGTCCGACACCGGGAAGTAGAGGAAATGTTCACAGGAACACCACAGCAATATCAAAGCCGTTTCTGGATTTTCATGGACAACATGGCTGTGTAGAGAGCAGCTACACAAATCGCCTCAGTCTTCAGGGACAGAACTTTGGAGCTGATGATGTAGCAAGCCTAAGGGTATATCTCATTTCCTAAGTGCGGAATGCATATATTGGAGGACGCTTGCCTGTTTTAGGTCTCCATGGGATAACCAGATACTGATAGGAGTTAACTTAAACCAATGGTATGCTATCATATCCGTTGGTAATACTAAACGCCTGAAGACCCGACACCAAACACACTGCATCCGTCCATCTGATTTCAACACAAGTTGTAACTGATTGCCTGTATATGGCTTTACCTGATTGTTTCTTTGACGAAAGCTTTGTGTAAGCTTTCAAACCTCCTCTGTGCTGTGTTTTGTTAAGATCAAATCGGAAAAGCATCTTGACATTAAATACAACTAGAGTAAAGAAGGTCATGTCCCGAGAGAAAGAACTTAAAGTATAGATAATTTCGGCAGTCATAAGAACGTTTTATAATGGATTAGATATAAAGATTCATCTACTGTAAAAAGAAACAAAATAGAAAACCGTTAAATGAAGCAGACAACACAACAATGTACGCCTCAAACTACACAACGCATACGTCGAAACCCAAAGTCCGTGTCAACATTGATATGTAAAGTCAAACAGTAAACTAACAAGACAACATCATTATATAACGTCAACATTAGGAGACGTTGGATATAAAACGCCAGAAAGAAAACATTCAGATCATCAATTTGAAACGTTAGAATGTAAATTTACTGGAAATCATCAATTTGTAACGTAAATTTACTGGAGATCATCAATTTGTAACGTAATTTTACTGGAGATCATTAATTTGTAACGTAATTTTACTGGAGATCATAAATTTGTAACGTAATTTTACTGGAGATCATTAATTTGTAACGTAATTTTACTGGAGATCATCCATTTGTAACGTAAATTTACTGGAGATCATTAATTTGTAACGTAAATTTACTGGAGATCATCAATTTGTAACGTAATTTTACTGGAGATCATCAAATCCAATTTTATAACATAAATTTACTGGAGATTATGAATTTGTAACGTAAATTTACTGGATATCATCAATTTGTAACGTAAATTTACTGGAGATCATCAATTTGTAGCGTAATTTTACTGGAGATCATCAAATCCAATTTTATAACATAAATTTACTGGAGATTATCAATTTGTAACGTAAATTTACTGGAGATCATCAATTTGTAACGTAATTTTACTGGAGATCATCAATTTGTAACGTAAATTTACTGGAAATCCAATTTTATAACATAAATTTCCTGGATATCGTCAATTTGTAACGTAAATTTACTGGAGATCATTAATTTGTAACGTAAATTTACTGGAGATCATCCATTTGTAACATAAATTTACTGGAGATCATTAATTTGTAACGTAAATTTACTGGAGATTATCAATTTGTAACGTAATTTTACTGGAAATCATCAATCTGTAACGTAAATTTACTGGAGATCATTAATTTGTAACGTAAATTTACTGGAGATCATCAATTTGTAACGTAAATTTACTGGAGATCATTAATTTGTAACGTAAATATACTGGGGATCATTAATTTGTAACGTAAATTTACTGGAGATCATTAATTTGTAACGTAATTTTACTATAGATCATAAATTTGTAACGTAGATTTACTGGAGATCATTAATTTGTAACGTAAATTTACTGGGGATCATAAATTTGTAACGTAAATATACTGGAGATCATCAATTTGTAACGTAAATTTACTGGAGATCATTAATTTGTAACGTAAATTTACTGGAGATCATTAATTTGTAACGTAAATTTACTGGAGATCATCAATTTGTAACGTAAATTTACTATAGATCATAAATTTGTAACGTAATTTTACTGGAGATCATCAATTTGTAACGTAATTTTACTGGAGATCATTAATTTGTAACGTAAATTTACTGGAGATCATCAATTTGTAACGTAAATATACTGGGGATCATTAATTTGTAACGTAAATTTACTGGAGATCATCAATTTGTAACGTAAATTTACTGGAGATCATTAATTTGTAACGTAAATTTACTGGAGATCATTAATTTGTAACGTAAATTTACTGGGGATCATTAATTTGTAACGTAAATATACTGGGGATCATTAATTTGTAACGTAAATTTACTGGAGATCATCAATTTGTAACGTAAATTTACTGGAGATCATTAATTTGTAACGTAAATTTACTGGGGATCATTAATTTGTAACGTAAATATACTGGGGATCATTAATTTGTAACGTAAATTTACTGGAGATCATTAATTTGTAACGTAATTTTACTATAGATCATAAATTTGTAACGTAAATTTACTGGAGATCATTAATTTGTAACGTAAATTTACTGGGGATCATAAATTTGTAACGTAAATTTACTAGAGATCATCCATTTGTAACGTAAATTTACTGGAGATCATTAATTTGTAACGTAAATTTACTGGAGATCATCCATTTGTAACGTAATTTTACTATAGATCATTAATTTGTAACGCAAATTTACTGGAGATCATCAATTTGTAACGTAATTTTACTGGAGATCATCCATTTGTAACGTAAATTTACTGGAGATCATAAATTTGTAACGTAATTTTACTGGAGATCATTAATTTGTAACGTAAATTTACTGGAGATCATTAATTTGTAACGTAATTTTACTGGAGATCATCAATTTGTAACGTAAATTTACTGGAGATCATCAATTTGTAACGTAAACATACTGGGGATCATTAATTTGTAACGTAAATTTACTGGAGATCATTAATTTGTAAAGTAATTTTACTATAGATCATTAATTTGTAACGTAAATTTACTGGGGATCATTAATTTGTAACGTAAATATACTGGGGATCATTAATTTGTAACGTAAATTTACTGGAGATCATTAATTTGTAACGTAATTTTACTATAGATCATTAATTTGTAACGTAAATTTACTGGAGATCATTAATTTGTAACGTAAATTTACTGGGGATTATAAATTTGTAACGTAAATTTACTGGAGATCATCCATTTGTAACGTAATTTTACTGGAGATCATTAATTTGTAACGTAATTTTACTGGAGATCATTAATTTGTAACGTAAATTTACTGGAGATCATCAATTTGTAACGTAAATATACTGGGGATCATTAATTTGTAACGTAAATTTACTGGAGATCATTAATTTGTAACGTAAATTTACTGGGGATCATTAATTTGTAACGTAAATTTACTGGAGATCATCAATTTGTAACGTAAATTTACTGGGGATCATTAATTTGTAACGTAAATATACTGGGGATCATTAATTTGTAACGTAAATTTACTGGAGATCATCAATTTGTAACGTAAATTTACTGGAGATCATCAATTTGTAATTTGTAAATTTGTAACGTAAATTTACTGGGGATCATTAATTTGTAACGTAAATATACTGGGGATCATTAATTTGTAACGTAAATTTACTGGAGATCATTAATTTGTAACGTAATTTTACTATAGATCATAAATTTGTAACGTAAATTTACTGGAGATCATTAATTTGTAACGTAAATTTACTGGGGATCATAAATTTGTAACGTAAATTTACTAGAGATCATCCATTTGTAACGTAAATTTACTGGAGATCATCAATCTGTAACGTAAATTTACTGGAGATCATCCATTTGTAACGTAATTTTACTATAGATCATTAATTTGTAACGCAAATTTACTGGAGATCATCAATTTGTAACGTAATTTTACTGGAGATCATCCATTTGTAACGTAAATTTACTGGAGATCATAAATTTGTAACGTAATTTTACTGGAGATCATTAATTTGTAACGTAATTTTACTGGAGATCATAAATTTGTAACGTAATTTTACTGGAGATCATTAATTTGTAACGTAAATTTACTGGAGATTATCAATTTGTAACGTAAATTTACTGGAGATCATTAATTTGTAAGGTAAATTTACTGGAGATTATCAATTTGTAACGTAAATTTACTGGAGATTATCCATTTGTAACGTAAATTTACTGGAGATCATAAATTTGTAACGTAATTTTACTGGAGATCATAAATTTGTAACGTAAATTTACTGGAGATCATTAATTTGTAAGGTAAATTTACTGGGGATCATAAATTTGTAACGTAAATATACTGGAGATCATCCATTTGTAACGTAAATTTACTGGAGATTATCAATTTGTAACGTAAATTTACTGGAGATTATCCATTTGTAACGTAAATTTACTGGAGATCATTAATTTGTAACGTAATTTTACTGGAGATCATAAATTTGTAACGTAATTTTACTGGAGATCATTAATTTGTAACGTAAATTTACTGGAGATTATCAATTTGTAACGTAAATTTACTGGAGATCATTAATTTGTAAGGTAAATTTACTGGAGATTATCAATTTGTAACGTAAATTTACTGGAGATTATCCATTTGTAACGTAAATTTACTGGAGATCATTAATTTGTAACGTAATTTTACTGGAGATCATTAATTTGTAACGTAATTTTACTGGAGATCATTAATTTGTAACGTAAATTTACTGGAGATTATCAATTTGTAACGTTAGAATGTACATTTACTGGAGATCATTAATTTGTAACGTCTCAAAGTAAGCATGTAGGTGATAATTAATTTATAACGTCTCCGTATAAATTTACAGGCGATCATTAATTTGTAACGTCTCAGCGTATACTTACAGGCGATCATTAATTTGTAACGTCTCCGTATATATTTACAGACGATCATTAATTTATAACGTCTCCGTATAAATTAACAGGCGATCATTAATTTGTAACGTCTCAGCGTATACTTACAGGCGATCATTAATTTGTAACGTCTCGGCGTATACTTACAGGCGATCATAAATTTGTAACGTCTCCGTATAAATTTACAGGCGATCATTAATTTATAACGTCTCCGTATAAATTTACAGACGGTCATTAATTTGTAACGTCCCCGTATAAATTTACAGGCGATCATTAATTTGTAACGTCTCCGTATAGATTAACAGGCGATAATTAATTTGTAACGTCTCCGTATAAATTTACAGACGATCATTAATTTGTAACGTCTCAGCGTATACTTACAGGCGATCATTAATTTGTAACTTCTCCGTATAAATTTACAGGCGATCATTAATTTGTAACGTCTCAGCGTATACTTACAGGCGATCATATATTTGTAACGTCTCCGTATAAATTTACAGGCGATCATTAATTTATAACGTCCCCGTATAAATTTACAGACGGTCATTAATTTGTAACGTCCACGTATAAATTTACAGACGGTCATTAATTTGTAACGTCCCCGTATAAATTTACAGACGGTCATTAATTTGTAAGGTCCCCGTATAAATTTACAGACGGTCATTAATTTGTAACGTCCACGTATAAATTTACAGACGGTCATTAATTTGTAAGGTCCCCGTATAAATTTACAGACGGTCATTAATTTGTAACGTCCCCGTATAAATTTACAGGCGATCATTAATTTGTA
Organism: Ylistrum balloti; assembly: GCF_031769215.1. NCBI lineage: Eukaryota > Metazoa > Mollusca > Bivalvia > Pectinida > Pectinidae > Ylistrum > Ylistrum balloti. The sequence goes on along the minus strand of NW_026782781.1, from coordinate 217,690 downwards.
ACGTCTCCGTATAAATTTACAGGAGATCATTAATTTGTATCGTCTCAGCGTATACTTACAGGCGATCATTAATTTATAACGTCCCCGTATAAATTTACAGACGATCATTAATTTGTAACGTCCCCGTATAAATTTACAGGCGATCATTAATTTGTAACGTCTCCGTATACATTTACAGACGGTCATTAATTTGTAACGTCTCAGCGTATACTTACAGGCGATCATATATTTGTAACGTCTCCGTATAAATTTACAGACGGTCATTAATTTGTAAGGTCCCCGTATAAATTTACAGACGGTCATTAATTTGTAACGTCCACGTATAAATTTACAGACGGTCATTAATTTGTAAGGTCCCCGTATAAATTTACAGACGGTCATTAATTTGTAAGGTCCCCGTATAAATTTACAGACGGTCATTAATTTGTAACGTCCACGTATAAATTTACAGACGGTCATTAATTTGTAAGGTCCCCGTATAAATTTACAGGCGATCATTAATTTGTAACGTCTCCGTATAGATTAACAGGCGATAATTAATTTGTAACGTCCCCGTATAAATTTACAGACGGTCATTAATTTGTAACGTCTCAGCGTAAATTTACAGATCTTTTATATGTACATTTGTAGCGTCATATTGTACAGTAAGTACAGTTACATTAAATAATAAATATGTAACATCAGAACGTTCACTTATAGATGCTACGTATTTAATTGGCCGATCGTCAACGCAAAAATAACCACGCCTACCGAAAATCAAGGGAGGCTACTCTCACCATCGCCGACAAACAAAATGTCGGCAGCATTGAACGTCATTCCCGATGATATCGGACTTAATTATACTTCTAACGTATCGTTGAATAAAAAATTAAAAGCGAACAGTTTCGTGTCTGGGTCATACTTTCAACGAGCGTCCTTCCAAACAAGAGACGATGATACAGTTGAAATTAGAGGCCATGTTTTCCTCAGTCAGCGAAAAAATTTGGGGATATATACCCGTTTTCAGTCGAATATTTATGAGGTTTTCCTTTTCAAATAAGGTTAATATGGCAAATTACTGCATTTATTCAAAGACAATATATACACCAATCAATAGGGAATTCAAAATACTAAATTTGTATCTATGAATTACAGCCCTTTCCGTTGTTGAAGGAGTAAAAACTTCATTTGACGCATATTGCCAGAACCTAGTAAGTCGCCACATTACTACGATTTCAGTCTCTTTTGGTATACTGTAACGTCACTGGTCACTTATTGGGTTTTCAGATTTTTACTCAACTGTTTCCGTGAAATCGATAATCTTGCCATTTCGCTTTTATGGTTCATCTTTGAAAATTTTTATTTCTTGTAAAGTGGTCACCGTAACCCATAATTTCATATTTAAAAAAAAAAATTTGGCTGAAGATACCCTTTAAACACCACACAATGTTAAATCTATTTATGTTTTTTTCCTCTTTACGTTTCTGTTAATAATTAAAAAGACAAAAACAAAACAAAACAAAACGAAGTTCAAGTGGTGTGATAGTTTTCTATGGAGCAGAACTAATGAAATAAAAATAAAAACAATCGCCATGCAGGGCTAGCTCAGTTGGTAGAGCATAGGCTCCACGACCAGAAGGGTGCAGAGGGCCGGGTGGGTTTGAATCCCGGCAGCAGCAATTTCTTTCCCGTGAAAATTCACCTCTCACCTCTGTTTCAAGTGGGAATGAAGTGGTAAACCACAAAGAAACAAACAAAACAAGTTTGCTTTTACAGTCATATAAAGTCTTTATAAAATGGCCACCAAGATACATCACTGATATAATGGTTACTTTCTAAACTGGCATTAAATTCTTATTTTTTTTTTTTTTTTATGTATATCATGTTAATTTTTTCATCAAGAATATTAACACCTTATTGGAAGACTTTAAGATTTTGTTTCAACTGTTTAACCATAACAGTAAATACTCATATTATCACAGACCATTCACAAAGTAAAACTTTGTAAAAGAGCAGAAACATGTCCAGATAATTTCATTTCCCTTCAGTCAATAAATATCCGAAAATGGTCAGTCCGAAATCAAACTTGTTTATAAATACACACATTAACATGCGGCTTATTATTATCGAGAATTAATCACAGACAATATAACCCTACAGACATGGTCATCGAGAATTAATCACAGACAATATAACCCTACAGACATGGTCATCGAGAATTAATCACAGACAATATAACCCTGCAAACATGGTCATCGAGAATTAATCACAGACAATATAACCCTACAGACATGGTCATCGAGAATTAATCACAGACAATATAATCCTACAGACATGGTCATCGAGAATTAATCACAGACAATATAACCCTACAGACATGGTCATCGAGAATTAATCACAGACAATATAACTCTACAGACATGGTCATCGAGAATTAATCACAGACAATATAGCCCTACAGACATGGTCATCGAGAATTAATAACAGACAATATAACCCTACAGACATGGTCATCGAGAATTAATCACAGACAATATAGCCCTACAGACATGGTCATCGAGAATTAATCACAGACAATATAACCCTACAGACATGGTCATCGAGAATGTATCAGATAATATAACTCCAAAAGTATTTACTTGCAACAATAGACAATATGTTCTTGCATGCGTGGTCAAAGGGTTAATGACGGACGATATACAATCACAAAGGGAGTGTTCACAGTGGGTTAATGACAGAAAATATATTCCTGCGTGCGTGGTCATAGGGATTAATGATGGATGTACTGCCTCCCAGTTTCAACATAAACTTGGACTACAGTATAGTTAACAATTGGCGTTTTATTAATGATTCACCAAGCCCTAAAGTTACAAAACAAACGTTGTGCGACGTGTATCTGCCCTGAGATAATTTTCTAACTTTGTTGCCAAATCATTGCCAATTGTTGGTAAGAAGCTACAATAAAAAATAACACTTTAACATTATTTGAAATGTTCCGGTCAACAACACAGTTCATCATAGGACCTACAGTATTTACAGTCTATTGCTTACATGTTACGCTCACCAAACTAATCATGTTGCACCAGCTTACGCTTAATGTCACTATTAAGAGCTCATTAATTGGGTTTACTCAATAAAAATTTACTACTATTCACATATTTCATCTTACACTGTGTTTTTTTCACGGCAAAAACCAATGAAATTATTGAATAATTGTGCACAACAACTCCGTCGACCAACGATAACTATAACACAGGAACTATCACACTACTACTAAATGACGAAACGGCGGAGTAAAATCCGGAATTTTAAATCGCGCACAGAATCCAGTACAACGGACGATATACAATCACTGAGGGTTCATGGTAGACAACCCGCTAACGATAACATCTGATTTTCTTTGTAATGTCAGCTATTTCACCAGAAAGTTTTACTAGAATTTTTGTACAAGTTACAATTCTGAAATTTGTTGTAATCGTGAATATAAAAAAGCCAAACCATACATTTCTTAACGAGTAGAATTTAAAAGGACAAAAACAAATTCTCGGAAAGTAGGAATACGAAATGTCAATAACTGGAGTTATTACCCGCGGAATATTTACTTCCCGGATACAGGCAATATGTTGCGTTCATTAGCGAATGCGAAAACCATTTCCGTGTTAGAATTTTACCGTTAACTTGTTCTACAACATTGTACACAGCCAATATATTTCTCAATCACGACAAGTAAATAGGGAAGTTGTTGAACAGTAATTGGACCATTCCATAATGGCTAATGACTCTCCAGGCCAGAGCTCAGTAACATTTATCATATGCGGAACTGGCAATTAAATTAGTGATTGATGAGAAGTATTATACAAATTAACTAGTTCTTCTCCTACAAACAGGTCGAGCTCTGTGAAATATACCAGTAACTGTAACAACAATGCGAAACTCTATAAAGCTCATCTTTACATATTCCGGTTAAAAGCAATTGAAGATGAAATCCTGATACCTAGATCCGACGCGGTGACACCAAAACTACTTACTATATAATTATGGGGATATGTTTGATATCTTCTAAGAAACGGAAAGTTCACAATTATACAGAGGAAGTCACCTAACAGCTTAGTGGTAATCTGTCCCTGACAGCCAAGCCAACATTCGACGAAGACATTGTCAACCAGGAAATCAGTCATTTTGACAAACGCTTCATTTGTGTGTTCATTCTTGTGTTAGATGTATTTTGCACGATGTTTTTCTCAGGTATACTTCACGCCCAGTCATATACGTATGCCACATATACAAGATAACGAAGACATTCGCATTGTTTGGAGCGGGGAGGTGTTTCAAGAAAAAAGTTAAAATAAGTGAAGACGGATGTTCAAAACTGATGGATAACATTTGGAATCCTTAAAAATGGTAGTCTAGAGTTCAGATTGTGACCATTATGCTATCTATGTCTTTGTTATATTTTGTCTTATTGCAGCAAACAAACTTACGAATTTGATTAAAACTTAAGTGATAAATATAGGAAATAAAGGAAATATGATATCTTCACTAGCGTGACCGCTGTCAGAGTTGTCGTTCTTTAACAATCACACTATGATATTGTAAGGTACTGCAATGTAATGTGTGAGAGACTGATCACTAGCGTGACCGCTGTCAGAGTTGTCGTTCCTTTACAAACACACTATGATATTGTAAGGTACCGCAATGCAATGTGTGAGAGACTGATCACAAGCGTGACCGCTGTCAGAGTTGTCGTTCTTTAACAATCACACTATGATATTGTAAGGTACTGCATTGCAATGTGTGAAAAACTTATCAATAGTGATGATATTGCTTTCTTACTTTTACCAAATATAGCGGTGCTTTCTAATCACAGTGATAACATTCTGCGATTTTCACGTTCGGACACAAATGAGGTGAAAGTTGACTAAGTCAATTTTCCATAATATAATTCCCTTGCATATTACTGGTTTTCTCTCATTTACTTCGTAGTTAATTCTTACCAGCTAACAGAATAAAATGGTAAAATACAAGTGTGAGTAGCCTATTTCAAATGGTGTCGTCTTGTTGTCAAGTGCAACGTCAAACTATCTGCCAATCACGACTCAGAGTTGTCGTTCCTTACACTCACAATGCTGGGTAAAGATTGGCCATCTGAAGTCAAAGAACACGCTAATATATCCCAAACGGTTTTTTAACACAAATTTATATAATTTGTGCATCGGCTTTCTTATTTTTTTCGTTTCCCTGTCATAATGTAATAAAAAGAAAATTTGATGTTATCACTAGCAGTAGAATAGATATTCTGTGGCATACTTGTAATATATATGCTATTAAACAAAACATCGTTAAATATCCTGTAAATATTTGCGAGCGAAGCAGTTGCTTTTTTTCATCTATTTATGAGCACTGAGTGATATCGATTTTTATGCTTGGCTTGTTATATTTTCACGATCTGATAGAAATAAGTGGTATTTTTGAAGGAGTATAAAGATATCATTATATTGATCAATTTCCACGATAATGAATGGTGTCGTTGAAAAGAGACGACAAGCCCTTCCGTCATTACCTGACGTTATTTACGAACGGGGAAGGTACACACATGTCGCTGGGCGTAACTGTTTGTTCTTTACTCCGCCCTCGGGTTAACGCACCGCTAAATTAATTAGTGTAAATAGCCTTATTGACTAATCAGTATTTTATACTTCGATCACTATTGACGCCACGACTTTATATATACCGGTCATTCGTGCATAACTCTAGGTACTAGGAACCACTGTGTAACTCTAGGTACTAGGAACCACTGTTTATATTTAGGACCGGTCATCCGTGTATAACTCTAGGTACTAGGAACCACTGTTTATATCTAGGACCGGTCATCCGTGTACAACTCTAGGTACTAGGAACCACTGTTTATATCTAGGACCGGTCATCCGTGTACAACTCTAGGTACTAGGAACCACTGTTTATATTTAGGACCGGTCATCCGTGTACAACTCTAGGTACTAGGAACCACTGTTTATATTTAGGACCGGTCATTAGTGTATAACTCTAGGTACTAGGAACCACTGTTTATATTTAGGACCGGTCATTAGTGTATAACTCTAGGTACTAGGAACCACTGTTTATATTTAGGACCGGTCATTAGTGTACAACTCTAGGTACTAGGAACCACTGTTTATATCTAGGACCGGTCATCCGTGTATAACTCTAGGTACTAGGAACCACTGTTTATATCTAGGACCGGTCATCCGTGTATAACTCTAGGTACTAGGAACCACTGTTTATATTTAGGACCGGTCATCCGTGTGTAACTCTAGGTACTAGGAACCACTGTTTATATTCAGGACCGGTCATTAGTGTGTAAATCTAGGTAGGACCGGTCATTAGTGTGTAACTCTAGGTAGGACCGGTCATCCGTGTGTAACTCTAGGTACTAGGAACCACTGTTTATATTTAGGACCGGTCATCCGTGTGTAACTCTAGGTACTAGGAACCACTGTTTATATTCAGGACCGGTCATTAGTGTGTAACTCTAGGTAGGACCGGTCATTAGTGTGTAACTCTAGGTACTAGGAACCACTGTTTATATTTAGGACCGGTCATTAGTGTATAACTCTAGGTACTAGGAACCACTGTTTATATTTAGGACCGGTCATCCGTGTGTAACTCTAGGTACTAGGAACCACTGTTTATATTTAGGACCGGTCATCCGTGTGTAACTCTAGGTACTAGGAACCACTGTTTATATTTAGGACCGGTCATCCGTGTGTAACTCTAGGTACTAGGAACCACTGTTTATATTTAGGACCGGTCATTAGTGTATAACTCTAGGTACTAGGAACCACTGTTTATATTTAGGACCGGTCATTAGTGTGTAACTCTATGTACTAAGAACCACTGTTTATATTCAGGACCGGTCATCCGTGTGTAACTCTAGGTACTAGGAACCACTGTTTATATTTAGGACCGGTCATCCGTGTGTAACTCTAGGTACTAGGAACCACTGTTTATATTTAGAACCGGTCATTAGTTTGTAACTCTAGATACTTTGAACCACTGTTTATATTTAGGACCGGTCATTAGTGTGTTATTCTAGGTACCAGGAACCACTGTTTATATTTAGGACCGGTCATTAGTGTATAACTCTAGGTACTAGGAACCACTTTATATTGAGGACCGGTCGGTAGTGTGTAACTCTAGGTAGGACCGGTCATTAGTGTGTAACTCTAGGTAGGACCGGTCATTAGTGTGTAACTCTAGGTACTAGTAACCACTGTTTATATTTAGGACCGGTCAGTAGTGTATAACTCTAGGTACTAGGAACCAATGTTTATATTTAGGACCGGTCATTATTGTGTAATTCTAGGTACTATTAGTGTGTAACCACTGTTTATATTTAGGACCGGTCATCCGTGTATAACTCTAGGTACTAGGAACCACTGTTTATATTTAGGACCGGTCAGTAGTGTACAACTCTAGGTACTAGGAACCACTGTTTATATTTAGGACCGGTCATCCGTGTACAACTCTAGGTACTAGGTACCACTGTTTATATCTAGGACCGGTCATCCGTGTACAACTCTAGGTACTAGGAACCACTGTTTATATTCAGGACCGGTCATTAGTGTGTAACTCTAGGTAGGACCGGTCATCCGTGTGTAACTTAGGTACTACCAACCACTGTTTATATTTAGGACCGGTCATTAGTGTATAACTCTAGGTACTAGGAACCACTGTTTATATTTAGGACCGGTCATTAGTGTGTAACTCTAGGTACTAGGAACCACTGTTTATATTTAGGACCGGTCAGTAGTGTACAACTCTAGGTACTAGGTACCACTGATTATATTTAGGACCGGTCATCCCTGTACAACCCCAGTTACTAGGAACCACTGTTCTAGGTACTAGGAACCACTGTTTATATCTAGGACCGGTCATTAGTGTGTAACTCTAGGTAGGATCGCTCATTAGTGTGTAACTCTAAGTAGGACCGGTCATTAGTGTGTAAATCTAGGTAGGATCGGTCATTAGTGTGTAACTCTAGGTAGGACCGGTCATTAGTGTGTAACTCTAGGTACTAGTAACCACTGTTTATATTTAGTGTACCGGTCATTACTGTTTATATTTACTCTAGTGTACTAGGAACCACTGTTTATATTTAGGACCGGTCATTAGTGTATAACTCTAGGTACTAGGAACCACTGTTTATATTTAGGACCGGTCATTATTGTGTAATTCTAGGTACTAGGAACCACTGTTTATATTTAGGACCGGTCATTAGTGTGTAACTCTATGTACTAAGAACCACTGTTTATATTCAGGACCGGTCATCCGTATGTAACTCTAGGTACTAGGAACCACTGTTTATATTTAGGACCGGTCATTAGTGTATAACTCTAGGTACGAAGAACCGCTGTTTATATTTAGGACCGGTCATCCGTGTGTTATTCTAGGTACTAGGAACCACTGTTTATATTTAGGACCGGTCATTAGTTTGTAACTCTAGATACTAGGAACCACTGTTTATATTTAGGACCGGTCATCCGTGTACATCTCTAGGTACTAGGAACCACTGTTTATATTCTAGGTACCCACTGTTTATATTTAGTGTGTGTAACTTAGGTACTACCAACCACTGTTTATATTTAGGACCGGTCATTAGTGTGTAACTCTATGTACTAAGAACCACTGTTTATATTCAGGACCGGTCATCCGTATGTAACTCTAGGTACTAAGAACAACTGCTGATATCTAGGACCGGTCATCCGTGTGTAACTCTAAGTACTAGGAACCACTGTTTATATTTAGGACCGGTCATTAGTGTATAACTCTAGGTACTAGGAACCACTGTTTATATTTAGGACCGGTCATTAGTGTATAACTCTAGGTACTAGGAACCACTGTTTATATTCAGGACCGGTCATCCGTGTGTAAGTCTAGGTACTAGGAACCACTTTTCATATTCAGGACCGGTCATCTGTGTGGAACTCTAGGTACTAGGAACCACTGTTTATATTTAGGACCGGTCATCCGTATGTAACTCTAGGTACTAGGAACCACTGTTTATATTTAGGACCGGTCATCCGTATGTAACTCTAGGTACTAGGAACCACTGTTTATATTTAGGACCGGTCATTAGTGTATAACTCTAGGTACTAGGAACCACTGTTTATATTTAGGACCGGTCAGTAGTGTATAACTCTAGGTACTAGGAACCACTGTTTATATTTAGGACCGGTCATTATTGTGTAATTCTAGGTACTAGGAACCACTGTTTATATTTAGGACCGGTCATTAGTGTGTAACTCTAGGTACTAGGAACCACTGTTTATATTTAGGACCGGTCATCCGTGTGTAACTCTAAGTACTAGGAACCACTGTTTATATTTAGGACCGGTCATTAGTGTATAACTCTAGGTACTAGGAACCACTGTTTATATTTAGGACCGGTCATTATTGTGTAATTCTAGGTACTAGGAACCACTGTTTATATTTAGGACCGGTCATCCGTGTGTAACTCTAGGTACTAAGAACAACTGCTGATATTTAGGACCGGTCAGTAGTGTATTAATCTAGGTACTAGGTATCACTGTTTATATTTAGGACCGGTCATCCGTGTGTAACTCTAGGTACTAGGAACCACTGTTTATATTCAGGACCGGTCATTAGTGTGTAACTCTAGGTAGGACCGGTCATCCGTGTGTAACTTAGGTACTACCAACCACTGTTTATATTTAGGACCGGTCATTAGTGTGTAACTCTAGGTACTAGGAACCACTGTTTATATTTAGGACCGGTCATTAGTGTGTAATTCTAGGTACTAGGAACCACTGTTTATATTTAGGACCGGTCATCCGTGTGTAACTCTAAGTACTAAGAACAACTGTTGATATTTAGGACCGGTCATTAGTGTATAACTCTAGGTACTAGGAACCACTGTTTATATTTAGGACCGGTCATTATTGTGTAATTCTAGGTACTAGGAACCACTGTTTATATTTAGGACCGGTCATTAGTGTATAACTCTAGGTACTAGGAACCACTGTTTATATTTAGGACCGGTCATTAGTGTGTAACTCTAGGTACTAGGAACCACTGTTTATATTTAAGACCGGTCATTAGTGTGTAACTCTAGGTACTAGGAACCACTTTATATTGAGGACCGGTCATTAGTGTTTAACTCTAGGTACGAAGAACCGCTGTTTATATTTAGGACCGGTCATCCGTGTGTAACTCTAGGTACTAGGAACCACTGTTTATATTTAGGACCGGTCATTAGTGTGTAATTCTAGGTACTAGGAACCACTGTTTATATTTAGGACCGGTCATCCGTGTGTAACTCTAAGTACTGGGAACCACTGTTTATATTTAGGACCGGTCATTATTGTGTAATTCTAGGTACTAGGAACCACTGTTTATATTTAGGACCGGTCATTATTGTGTAATTCTAAGTACTAGGAACCACTGTTTATATTTAGGACCGGTCATTAGTGTATAACTCTAGGTACGAAGAACCGCTGTTTATATTTAAGACCGGTCATCCGTGTGTTATTCTAGTTACTAGGAACCACTGTTTATATTTAGGACCGGTCATTAGTGTGTAACTCTAGGTACTAGGAACCACTGTTTATATTTAGGACCGGTCATTAGTGTATATAACTCTAGGTACTAGGAACCACTGTTTATATTTAGGACCGGTCATTAGTGTGTAACTCTAGGTACTAGAACCATTTAGTGTGTAACTCTGTTTATAGGACCGGTCATTAGTGTGTAACTCTAGGTACTGTTTATATTTAGGAACCACTAGTGTGTAACTCTTCAGGACCGGTCGTTAGTGTGTAACTCTAGGTAGGACCGATCATCCGTGTATAACTTAGGTACTACCAACCACTGTTGTAACTCTAGGTAGGACCGGTCATTAGTGTGTAACTCTAGGTAGGATCGGTCGTTAGTGTGTAACTCTAGGTAGGACCGGTCATCCGTGTGTAACTCTAGGTAGGACCGGTCATTAGTGTGTAACTCTAGGTAGGACCGGTCATTAGTGTGTAACTCTAGGTAGGACCGGTCATTAGTGTGTAACTCTAGGTAGGATCGGTCATTAGTGTGTAACTCTAGGTAGGATCGCTCATTAGTGTGTAACTCTAGGTAGGACCGGTCATTAGTGTGTAACTCTAGGTAGGATCGGTCATTAGTGTGTAACTCTAGGTAGGACCGATCATAAGTGTGTAACTCTAGGTAGGACCGATCATTAGTGTGCAACTCTAGGTAGGACTGGTCATTAGTGTGTAACTCTAGGTAGGATCGGTCATTAGTGTGTAACTCTAGGTAGGATCGGTCATTAGTGTGTAACTCTAGGTAGGACCGATCATTAGTGTGTAACTCTAGGTAGGACCGGTCATTAGTGTGTAACTCTAGATGGGACCGGTAGGTAGTTTTTATTTCTAATTAGTTGCCCCTGATTTACACCTTAGAGACTTTTACAAGTCAATTCTAACTTTCCTTAAGAAATGAACAAAATCAATTAAATAAACGTTCATATGTATTATGTTTATTGATCAGATACCTATTCCAGTAATTTATCTCCAACTAATATTCGTGTGTTTGGTGGATCTAGTATCGATATCGAGCTATACCGTCGATATTATTTATAAGATGTTATATGTATATTAAACTATACCGTCGATATTATTTATGAGATTCAATTTCAATCCTAAGGACTAAACATGAACTAAACATCATTGTTTACTGGACATGTAATAAACATCCGGTATCATTTCTATAATTAAGAGCTAGCATGTTCTGAAGACCACTCCTATGTTAAAGACTAAACATCTACTAAATATTATTTGTATATTTGTTTTTACATGTTCTAAAACTCATTTTGATACTAGATATTAGCATGTTCTGAGGGCTCTATCTGTACTTAAAACACGTGTCCTTTAAAATATTTAAAATACTTAGGTAATAAAGTGGAAACGTTGTTTAAATTAAAGCCATAAGTTATTGATTTCATTAAGGAAAATGTTTTATTATATCAATGTAAATATTACACTCCAACATCACCCACTGCTAGCGAAGACGGAGAGAGGTGTCGACTTAATCTAATTATAGATTTAACATTCTTGTTTTCTCAGTCAATAATGTAAATATCATTAACAATAGCGCCCACTCTACCACACACTAAGGGAGCTCAAAGTTCCGCTCACAGGTAGGTTCTACTCTCCAAACCTCCCGACCACGTACGATCGATTGCATGGAAATTGTTGGAATATAAATTGGTTTTTCCACGGGTCGATCAGCCTTGTCTCATTTGAACAAACACAAAACTAAGCATTTCGATGTTATAGGCACATGTAATACAAGAATACCGATGGTAATGTGGGATCCCATCACCGCACTCCTGTCTCCTAATAGTACATATACAAATTTACACCCTAGACCACGACTAACCTCAGCCTCCTCATCACCTGATATATAGAGAGAATTACACCCTAGACCACGACTAACCTCAGCCTCCTCATCACCTGATATATATAGAGAGAATTACACCCTAGACCACGACTAACCTCAGCCTCCTCATCACCTGATATATAGAGAGAATTACACCCTAGACCACGACTAACTTCAGCCTCCTCATCACCTGATATATATAGAGAGAATTACACCCTAGACCACGACTAACCTCAGCCTCCTCATCACCTGATATATATAGAGAGAATTACACCCTAGACCACGACTAACCTCAGCCTCCTCATCACCTGATATATATAGAGAGAATTACACCCTAGACCACGACTAACTTCAGCCTCCTCATCACCTGATATATATATAGAGAGAATTACACCCTAGACCACGACTAACCTCAGCCTCCTCATCACCTGATATATAGAGAGAATTACACCCTAGACCACGACTAACCTCAGCCTCCTCATCACCTGATATATAGAGAGAATTACACCCTAGACCACGACTAACTTCAGCCTCCTCATCACCTGATATATATATAGAGAGAATTACACCCTAGACCACGACTAACCTCAGCCTCCTCATCACCTGATATATATATAGAGAATTACACCCTAGACCACGACTAACTTCAGCCTCTTCATCACCTGATATAGAGAGAGAATTACACCCTAGACCACGACTAACCTCAGCCTCCTCATCACCTGATATATAGAGAGAATTACACCCTAGACCACGACTAACTTCAGCCTCCTCATCACCTGATATATATATAGAGAATTACACCCTAGACCACGACTAACCTCAGCCTCCTCATCACCTGATATATATAGAGAGAATCACACCCTAGACCACGACTAACCTCAGCTTCCTCATCACCTGATATATATAGAGAGAATTACACCCTAGACCACGACTAACCTCAGCTTCTCATCACCTGATATAGAGAGAATTACACCCTAAACCACGCCTAACCTCAGCCTCCTCATCACCTGATATATATAGAGAGAATTACACCCTAAACCACGACTAACTTCAGCCTCCTCATCACCTGATATATATATAGAGAATTACACAATAGACCACGACTAACTTCAGCCTCCTCATCACCTGATATATAGAGAGAATTACACCCTAGACCACGACTAACCTCAGCCTCCTCATCACCTGATATATAGAGAGAATTACACCCTAGACCACGACTAACTTCAGCCTCCTCATCACCTGATATATATATAGAGAATTACACCCTAGACCACGACTAACCTCAGCCTCCTCATCACCTGATATATATAGAGAGAATTACCCCTCATAACCTCATATATATATAGAGAGAGAATTACACCCTAAACCACGCCTAACCTCAGCCTCCTCATCACCTGATATATAGAGAGAATTACACCCTAGACCACGACTAACTTCAGCCTCCTCATCACCTGATATATATATAGAGAATTACACCCTAGACCACGACTAACCTCAGCCTCCTCATCACCTGATATATATAGAGAGAATTACACCCTAGACCACGACTAACCTCAGCTTCTCATCACCTGATATATAGAGAGAATTACACCCTAAACCACGCCTAACCTCAGCTTCTCATCACCTGATATATAGAGAGAATTACACCTATAACAACTGACTTCCGAACCCTCTGCGCCTTACATATTAGAGATAAATACACCAAAAATAGCTCTATTCAACCTCCTCAACGCCTTATAGATAGAGAGAGAATAACACCCTAGACCACGACTAACTTCAGCCTCCTCATCACCTGATATATATAGAGAGAATTACACCCTAGACCACGCTTAACCTCAGCCTCCTCATCACCTGATATATAGAGAGAATTACACCCTAAACCACGACTAACTTCAGCCTCCTCATCACCTGATATATATAGAGAATTACACCTAGACCACGACTAACCACAGCCTCCTCATCACCTGATATAGAGAGAGAATTACACCCTAAACCACGCTTAACCTCAGCCTCCTCATCACCTGATATATAGAGAGAATTACACCCTAGACCACGACTAACCTCAGCCTCCTCATCACCTGATATAGAGAGAGAATTACACCCTAAACCACGCCTAACCTCAGCCTCCTCATCACCTGATATATAGAGAGAATTACACCCTAAACCACGACTAACTTCAGCCTCCTCATCACCTGATATATATATAGAGAATTACACCCTAGACCATGACTAACCTCAGCCTCCTCATCACCTGATATATATAGAGAGAATTACACCCTAGACCACGACTAACCTCAGCTTCTCATCACCTGATATAGAGAGAGAATTACACCCTAAACCACGCCTAACCTCAGCCTCCTCATCACCTGATATATAGAGAGAATTACACCCTAGACCACGACTAACCTCAGCTTCTCATCACCTGATATAGAGAGAGAATTACACCCTAAACCACGCCTAACCTCAGCCTCCTCATCACCTGATATATAGAGAGAATTACACCTATAACAACTGACTTCCGAACCCTCTGCGCCTTACATATTAGAGATAAATACACCAAAAAACCACAATTAATTTCAGTCTCCTAATGTTGGGGTTATATACAAAATTACACCGAAGACAATTTATTTCAGTCTCCACAGGGGTTTTATACAGAATTACACCAAAGACAATTTATTTTAAGCCCCACAGGGTTATATACAGAATTACACCAAAGACAATTTAGTTTAAGCCCCACAGGGTTATATACAGAATTACACCGAAGACAATTTATTTCAGTCTCCACAGGGGTTATATATAGAATTACACCGAAGACAATTTATTTTAAGCCCCACATGGTTATATATAGAATTACACAGAAGACAATTTATTTTAGGCCCCACGGGGTTATATGCAAAATTACACCGAAGACAATTTATTTCAGTCTCCACAGGGGTTATATATAGAATTACACCGAAGACAATTTATTTTAGGCCCCACGGGGTTATATACAAAATTACACCGAAGACAATTTATTTCAGTCTCCACAGGGGTTATATATAGAATTACACCGAAGACAACTTATTTTAGGCCCCACGGGGTTATATACAAAATTACACCGAAGACAATTTATTTCAGTCTCCACAGGGGTTATATATAGAATTACACCGAAGACAATTTATTTTAGGCCCCACGGGGTTATATACAAAATTACACCGAAGACAATTTATTTCAGTCTCCACAGGGGTTATATATAGAATTACACCGAAGACAATTTATTTTAGGCCCCACGGGGTTATATACAAAATTACACCGAAGACAATATATTTAAGCCCCGCGGGGTTATATACAGAATTACACCAAAGACAATTTAGTTTAAGCCCCACAGGGTTATATACAGAATTACACCGAAGACAATTTATTTCAGTCTCCACAGGGGTTATATATAGAATTACACCGAAGGCAATTTATTTTAGGCCCCACGGGGTTATATACAAAATTACACCGAAGACAATATATTTTAAGCCCCACGGGGTTATATACAGAATTACACCAAAGACAATTTATTTTAAGCCCCACAGGGTTATATACAGAATTATACCGAAGACAATTTACTCTAAGCCCCACAGGGTTATATACAGAATTACACCGAAGACAATTTATTTCAGTCTCCACAGGGGTTATATATAGAATTACACCGAAGGCAATTTATTTTAGGCCCCACGGGGTTATATACAAAATTACACCGAAGACAATATATTTTAAGCCCCACGGGGTTATATACAGAATTACACCAAAGACAATTTATTTTAAGCCCCACAGGGTTATATACAGAATTATACCGAAGATAATTTACTCTAAGCCCCACAGGGTTATATACAGAATTACACCGAAGACAATTTATTTCAGTCTCCACAGGGGTTATATATAGAATTACACCGAAGGCAATTTATTTTAGGCCCCACGGGGTTATATACAAAATTACACCGAAGACAATATATTTTAAGCCCCACGGGGTTATATACAGAATTACACCAAAGACAATTTATTTTAAGCCCCACAGGGTTATATACAGAATTATACCGATGACAATTTACTCTAAGCCCCACAGGGTTATATACAGAATTGCACAGAAGACAATTTATTTTAAGCCCCACAGGGTCATATACAGAATTACACCAAATACTATTTATTTCAGTCCCCACACGGGTTATATACAGAATTACACCGAAGACAATTTATTTAAGTCTTAACTTATTTTCAGTCATCTCAGGATATAATGAATTACGCACAAGTGAATAACACCTTTCATTACAAATTGAGAATTAGATACTGTAGAGCGAATTAATGAATTACACTGCACCAAACAGCTGCTTTGCCTTTCTAGGACTCGTCAATAATGCTAAGGACCTATTATAAAACCTAGAAGGTGAAAGAGATATTATAATCTACCAGCCGCATAATTCGATAAATCTTCTAATGCTCAAATATACGTTAAATCAGGGAAATAAGACAAGAATTCAACACACTATAGTTAATCCTCACCGTGATATTGATTGCACGTGTAGGGCGACCATATGACACTAACCGTAAATATGTCATTTGGGTGATAAGTAGAGTTTTATAGCAGTGGTCATAGATACAGGGCCGTTTCCATTACATACATCTGTCACCAAGATTTGGTGGCTAACATTCTTAAGGAAGTTGTTGTCTTGAAACACGTAGTATTAGAAATATTTACTATAGAAATTTACGATACCAAAGCAATAAGGTATATATATATAAAACTTTGTACCGTTAAAGGCTGACCTTGACTTCGACCGATATAATTTATCTTGGCTTAATTGAGTATGAACTTTTAATATAAATAACATACCTCTATGTCACATGTTATAACACACTGACCTTTCCCCTCTTAATTACAGTGACAAAGATTTTATCATTATATACCTTAATAGTGTACAGAATTATACAAGAATATGAACAATGCATACAGCTTTGGTTTGCATGGTATTGATTCATCCACTTAAGTCGATGACTTGTATGTCTGATAAATTTTACAATTAATCGTTAATTGCATAATTAAACAGAACATTGAAATGCAGTGTTGGTCTTTAAAATAGTATCTGGATAACCATTTTCTCACGTTTAATAATATTGATGGTGAAATGAATAATGAAACACGTTTCCAATTTGTTTTACATTACAAAAGTTACATATTCTATTATCTCGAGGCATGTTCTTCTATCTGCAATTATTCAACTTGTTACTTAACATTATATATTCGAAATTTACTGTAAACACTTGGCAGCTGTGAAAAACCATCAGCTAGTCGTGGTGGAGGCGTGGAGGCTGTAGTTGATTCCTTGGAAAAAAATGAAATCATCGGTTTTTCTAATGATATATGAACATTTTTTTGAGTGTATTGAAAACATAACTTTTTAATAATCGTTTACTAGTAAATTCTTGATTTTCAACAACATGATGAATTACATCCATTAAGAGCATTTTGATCAGTTGAGTGTTGATATTTTCAGTTTAAAAATGTGTTATAGAATATGAAATGCTGATGCAGACATTGTAAAAGTGTCACAGAAACCTTAAACCTCACAGCAATACATCATAACCCATTTGATAAATATATCGAATATGTCTTATTTACTGCCAATGGACAGATTAGAATATATCTATGTCTAGCGATGGCACTATATATGATTTTAAGGCCTCTTTCATATAAATGCTTGATATTTAAATATATCAAGCCATTACGGTTGGAATAAACCCCAACACAATTACAGCCACCATTTCAATTCTTCAAATACATTCAATGTGTATTTTGAAATTGTGATTCGTATAGAATTTCAAACTTTTGGCCATGGGAGAGCACTTGTTGTCTGAAGCATTGATAACAAATAAGCTCTCTGGACATTCGTTCGTCCGTACGTCCATCCGTCCCTTTGTTTGTTGGTTGGTTGGTTCGATTGTCGGTTGGTTCGTTCATTCGTTGATAAGAACTATAAATGACTGCAAGGAATTAGTTACACATATAGATATACAGGGGCATAGAAATTAGAAAAAAGAATTAAACATAAAGATTAACATGGTGCATGTTTAATACAGATAACAGAACACGTGTACACATTACTGGATGGACCTACATTGATACACGTGTACACATGACTGGATGGACCTACGTGTATACACGTGTACACAGGACTGGATGGACCTACATTGAAACACGTGTACACAGGACTGGATGGACCTACGTGTATACACGTGTACACATTACTGGATGGACCTATATTGATACACGTGTACACATGACATGATGGACCTACGTGTATACACGTGTACACAGGACTGGATGGGCCTACGTGTATACACGTGTACACATGACTGGATGTACCTACGTGTATACACGTGTACACAGGACTGGATGGACCTACATTGATACACGTGTACACAGGACTGATTGGACCTACGTGTATACACGTGTACACATTACTGGATGGACCTATATTGATACACGTGTACACATGACATGATGGACCTACGTGTATACACGTGTACACAGAACTGGATGGACTTACGTGTATGCACGTGTACACAGGATTGAATGGACCTACATCGACAATTGTGTACACATGACATGATGGACCTACGTGTAAACACGTGTACGCATGACTGGATGGACCTACGTGTACACATGAGAACACACAAGAGGATGGACCTACATCGATACTCGTGTACACATGAGAGGATGGATCTACATGTATACACCTGTACACGGGAGAGGTTACATGTACGTGTGTATATATATATTCATTTGCCATGATGGACCTATAAATAACACGTGTTTATATCATTTGTTTTCCTGGATAGACCTACGTGTTATCATTATTGGAATGTGTGACATCATCTTTTTTTGTTTTCCTATTATCGCTGGAGTGTGTAAAGTCATTGTTTTTGTTTAGCTATCATCAAAGGAATATTCGAAAAAAATATGACTTTTGCATAAGAGGACATACATTAGAAATAATCTGTAACTCGTATACCGATATATCGGTGGTTTCCGGTCCAATCAGGAATTAGTCAGGCGGGGAGTGACGTCAACATTTCTGTATCTCATTTATACTAATGATTTGTTAATGGAACTGGAAACAACAAGAGTTTAACAGTTTTTTTGGTATTACAAATATTACTATTTTACTGCCAAAAAGCATAAAATTATCACCTTGCTTTCTATAAACACATTATCTATTTGCAAAATTTACATTTTTCACATACACAATTAAGTTTTTATTTATCTATTTTTCAAAATTCGTAATAATGACAAAAAACTTTGCTGCTGTTTGATACTGTTATTTATTGCTGTTTGCTGTTGTTGTTTGCAGCTGTTTGCTGTTGTTGTTTGCTACAGTTTTGATGTTGTTGTGCTGTTGTTGTTTGCAGCTGTTTGCTGTTGTTGTTTGCTGCTGTTTTGCTACTGTTTTCTGCTGTTTTGCTGTTGTTGTTTGCTGCAGTTTTGATGTTGTTGTGCTGTTGTTGTTTGCTGCTGTTTGCTGTTGTTGTTTGCTGCTGATGTGCTGTTGTTGTTTGCTGCTGTTTGCTGTTGTTGCTTGCTGCTGTTTGCTGTTGTTTGCTGTTGTTTATTGCCGGTTTTTGCATGCTGATTTGGTAAAAATGCAAATGTACTTCTACTCTACAGTAACTCTTCCGTCAGAAAACATGTATTCTATTTGTTTAAGATAATCGTGCTTTCTGTTGTGTGTGTATGTGTCATTGTAATGAGGGTTAGCACGTATCCTTCTACGAAAACGCCACTTACTGAAGCATTTTATTAAGTATGCAATCACTCTGTTTTTGTTAAAATTCCATGGAATCTCGGACAGCTGGGCTATATTCCCAAAATGTCAAAGAAAAACCGTGCTGAGTCGGTACTACATTGTCTCTGAAATAGCTTCCATGGAATTTACGTATGTCGACACACATATAAGAATTATCCACTCCTATATAGATATTGTCACCGAGATGACAAAATAAATTCACATTTTTCCCCGAGGTAAATCTTGCAATAGTTCGCGTATTTCATAGCCTGTGATATTTATGCGTAATACTGAAGCTGGTGACAGAGTATCTAAGTTAATTTCTTTACTACAGTTGTAGTGTACGAAATCACGAAAGGTTTTACCAATCATTAGTTCCCAAATCTGTAAACCTGTACAAATTCACATGATGTACGTAAGCCTAGGCGTCTATTTTTCTTAGGGTTAATATTTTCTTTTTCCCCCGAGTTAATATTTCCTTTCCCCCCCGAGTTAATATTTTCTTTTTCCCCCGAGTTAATATTTTCTTTTTCCCCGAGTTAATATTTCCTTTTTTCCCCGAGTTAATATTTTCTTTTCCCCCGAGTTAATATTTCCTTTTTCGCCCGAGTTAATATTTCCTTTTCCCCCCGAGTTAATATTTTCTTCCCCCCCCCCGAGTTAATATTTCCCTTTCCTTCCGATTTAATATTTTCTTTTTTCCCCGAGTTAATATTTTCTTTTCCCCCCGAGTTAATATTTCCCTTTCCTTCCGAATTAATATTCCCTTTTCCCCCCGAGTTAATATTTTCCTTTTTCCCCCGAGTTAATATTTTCTTCCCCCCCCCCCAGTTAATATTTCCCTTTCCTTCCGAGTTAATATTTCCTTTTTCCCCCGAGTTAATATTTCCTTTTCCCCCCGAGTTAATATTTTCTTTTTCCCCCGAGTTAATATTTCCTTTTCCCCCCGAGTTAATATTTCCTTTTTCCCCCGAGTTAATATTTCCCTTTCCTTCCGAGTTAATATTTCCTCCCCCCCACAAGTTAATATTTCCCTTTCCTTCCGAGTTAATATTTCCTTCACCCCCCTCCCCCGAGTTAATATTTCCCTTTCCTGCGAGTTAATATTTCCTTTTTCCCTCGAGTTAATATTTCCTTTTTCCCCCGAGTTAATATTTTCTTTTTCCCCTCGAGTTAATATTTTCTTTTTCCCCCGAGTTAATATTTTCTTTTTCCCTCGAGTTAATATTTCCTTTTTCCCCCGAGTTAATATTTCCTTTTTGCCCCGTGTAGATATTTTTTCTTTGGGTTAATGTTTTCTCCTACCTCTTTGTTTGTAACTGTATCTTTTGTATCATCCAATTGTGCTTCATTGTAATTTTCCTTTACTGTTTCTGCATTGTTACATCATTTGCCATCGTGAATAAGTGTAATATTCTGTATCATTTGTCATCGTGAATAAGTGTAATATTCTGTATCATTTGTCATCGTGAATAAGTGTTATATTCTGTATCATTTGTCATCGTGAATAAGTGTAATATTCTGTATCATTTGTCATCGTGAATAAGTGTAATATTCTGTATCATTTGTCATCGTGAATAAGTGTAATATTCTGTCATCAATAAGTTTTGTCATCGTGAATAAGTGTAATATTCTGTATCATTTGTCATCGTGAATAAGTGTAATATTCTGTATCATTTGTCATCGTGAATAAGTGTAATATTCTGTATCATTTGTCATCGTGAATAAGTGTTATATTCTGCATCATTTGTCATCATCAATAAGTGTAATATTCTGTTTCATTTGTCATCATGAATAAGTGTAATATTCTGTTCATTTGTCATCATGAATAAGTGTTATATTCTGTATCATTTGTCATCGTGAATAAGTGTAATATTCTGTATCATTTGCCATCGTGAATAAGTGTTATATTCTGCATCATTTGTCATCATCAATAAGTGTAATATTCTGTTTCATTTGTTATCATGAATAAGTGTTATATTCTGTATCATTTGTCATCGTGAATAAGTGTTATATTCTGTATCATTTGTCATCATAACAAATGTTATATTCTGTATCATTTGTCATCATGAATAAGTATAATATTCTGTATCATTTGTCATCATAACAAATGTTATATTCTGTATCATTTGTCATCATGAATAAGTATAATATTCTGTATCATTTGTCATCATGAATAAGTGTAATATTCTGTATCATTTGTCATCATGAATAAGTGTTATATTCTGTATCATTTGTCATCATGAATAAGTGTAATATTCTGTATCATTTGTCATCATAACAAATGTTATATTCTGTATCATTTGTCATCATGAATAAATGTAATATTCTGTATCATTTGTCATCATGAATAAGTGTTATATTCTGTATCATTTGTCATCATGAATAAGTGTTATATTCTGTATCATTTGTCATCGTGAATAAGTGTTATATTCTGCATCATTTGTCATCATCAATAAGTGTAATATTCTGTTTCATTTGTCATCATGAATAAGTGTAATATTCTGTATCATTTGTCATCATGAATAAGTGTTATATTCTGCATCATTTGTCATCATGAATAAGTGTAATATTCTGTTTCATTTGTCATCATGAATAAGTGTAATATTCTGTATCATTTGTCATCATGAATAAGTGTTATATTCTGCATCATTTGTCATCATCAATAAGTGTAATATTCTGTTTCATTTGTCATCATGAATAAGTGTTATATTCTGTATCATTTGTCATCGTGAATAAGTGTTATATTCTGCATCATTTGTCATCATCAATAAGAATAAGTGTAATATTCTGTATCATTTGTCATCATGAATAAGTGTGTATCATTTGTCATCATAATAAGTGTAATATTCTGTTTCATTTGTCATCATGAATAAGTGTAATATTCTGTATCATTTGTCATCATGAATAAGTGTTATATTCTGTATCATTTGTCATCATGAATAGGTGTCATCATATTCTGTATCATTTGTCATCATCAATAAGTGTAATATTCTGTATCATTTATCATCATCAATAAGTGTAATATTCTGTATCATTTGTCATCATGAATAAGTGTAATATTCTGTTTCATTTGTCATCATGAATAGGTGTAATATTCATGTATCATTTGTCATCATGAATAAGTGTTATATTCTGTATCATTTGTCATCATGAATAAGTGTAATATTCTGTATCATTTGTCATCATGAATAAGTGTTATAT
Source organism: Ylistrum balloti (assembly GCF_031769215.1). NCBI lineage: Eukaryota > Metazoa > Mollusca > Bivalvia > Pectinida > Pectinidae > Ylistrum > Ylistrum balloti. The sequence continues at coordinate 194,258 of NW_026782781.1, read as the reverse complement.
TCTGTATCATTTGTCATCATGAATAGGTGTGATATTCTGTATCATTTGTCATCGTGAATAAGTGTAATATTCTGTATCATTTGCCATCGTGAATAAGTGTTATATTCTGCATCATTTGTCATCATCAATAAGTGTAATATTCTGTTTCATTTGTCATCATGAATAAGTGTTATATTCTGTATCATTTGTCATCGTGAATAAGTGTTATATTCTGTATCATTTGTCATCATAACAAATGTTATATTCTGTATCATTTGTCATCATGAATAAGTGTAATATTCTGTATCATTTGTCATCATGAATAAGTGTAATATTCTGTATCATTTGTCAACTGTATCATTTGTCATCATGAATAAGTGTAATATTCTGTTTCATTTGTCATCATGAATAGGTGTAATATTCTGTATCATTTGTCATCATGAATAGGTGTAATATTCTGTATCATTTGTCATCATGAATAGGTGTGATATTCTGTATCATTTGTCATCATGAATAGGTGTAATATTCTGTATCATTTGTCATCATGAATAGGTGTGATATTCTGTATCATTTGTCATCATGAATTATCATTTGTCATCATGAATAGGTGTAATATTCTGTATCATTTGTCATCATGAATAGGTGTAATATTCTGTATCATTTATCATCATCAATAAGTGTAATATTCTGTATCATTTGTCATCATGAATAAGTGTAATATTCTGTTTCATTTGTCATCATGAATAGGTGTAATATTCTGTATCATTTGTCATCATGAATAGGTGTGATATTCTGTATCATTTGTCATCATGAATAGGTGTAATATTCTGTTTCATTTGTCATCATGAATAGGTGTAATATTCTGTATCATTTGTCATCATGAATAGGTGTAATATTCTGTATATTTGTCTCATGTAAATCATTTGTCATCATGAATAGGTGTAATATTCTGTATCATTTGTCATCATGAATAGGTGTAATATTCTGTTTCATTTGTCATCATGAATAGGTGTAATATTCTGTATCATTTGTCATCATGAATAGGTGTAATATTCTGTATCATTTGTCATCATGAATAGGTGTAATATTCTGTATCATTTGTCATCATGAATAGGTGTGACGTTCTGTTTATCATCCATCTTCGTACATACATACATTGTTCAATGATTTCTTTCGGTATCTAACACTCCTAAATTACCATTGTTAGATTTTACCTATTTCCTGTTACATAGCTGACAGAAAGCTTACATCACACTAGGAAATATATTTTGTTTTCAATTTGTATCATTTTTGCTGCAATAATTGGTATTCCATCATTATTTCTACCCTTATAAATAGACTAAGCCATCTCTCTTCCAATCTCATTCTTATATAGAAATACTTTGTGTTAAATGAGTTCAGCCCTTGCACATAAGTCAATGTTATGTGAGCATTGTCGTGGGATAAATTCGAGCGATCGGACAGGTTGAGATATTGATGACTAGCAGTAGGCCTACAGTGTGGAGTAAACATTGAATGCCTACGTAACATAGTTGGTCTTTTGCACCATTCAATTTTCAAACGGGTCCTAAGGCTAGAGCATCGTCCCGCGCAGTGTTCTAAAGAATTATCTGTAGCAGCGCTAACACACGACACATAAAGGAAATACTTAATTGGGTTAGTACTCTTCTGAATTGGCAGTACTTACACAGAAACATAGCATTTCTTCGTCACTTAGTCACTTGCCCTCTACTATATCGATCTATCGTGTCATGCTTGAATGAGCTCTGATGTGTTGAAAGCAAGCAATGTGGCGAGACTTGCTTCAGAAGCTAGTATGCGTGTCGCGGTGTTATAACGGTGCCTGATCGCACTGTGACTTGTACGAGTGCTGCCTACCGTTTCCAATGCTCTACTCCAGGTGAAATGGGCCGGGAGTGTAGTTTATTCACTTGAGAATAGAATGATGTAAAAGTTCAATGTTAATTGAATATGGAATCTAGTGGAGTTGGTCTGTGCTTATAACCATTTATTGAATTCAAGGCTTACGGATTTAACTTTAGCCACACCTGAGTGTCTCCGGCTTCCTGATGACAGGAGAGAGAGTCTGCCGGTGTAGCTGGCTTGTCTTGTTATTAACATTGCCAGGTGAGTAATTTGGTTATCAAGTTGACAAAATTTCACAGAAATCGTTAAATTTTAATATGATTTAGATTAAATTGACAGGTTAAAAGAAATGCGATCAATATAATTGTAAAGTGTTTGGACAAATGAAACTAGAAAAATGTACGGAACACTGAATAGATATTTTGGCTGCTTTAGTGTACACCTAAGGAGCATCCCTAACAAGCTCCCATACAAAACGTGCGTGTACTTCATTGTCGTCTGATGTAGATACCTATCGCTGACACCTGCTGTTTACTCTGTCTTATAACACAGAAATTGATTGTAATAATAGAAAAACATCAACACCTCTCTCGCTCTGTAAATGTGTGTAAACAATACAAAGTCATACTCTTTTATAGTCTATGATAAGGAATGGCACGTCAATAATGAATTATGTACATTCAAATATTTAATTGCATACTATGTGGAGCTGGTACGAGGATTCCACGGGCCTCGCTATCCATGTGGCGATCAGTAAAATAGGTGAAGCTTGGAAAAAAGGGGTTATTTCGACAAGGTACACAGTGCCACAGAACAAATACCCCTCCTTTGTTTAAATCTCGTGATTAGTTTAGTGTTTACCTAGCTTCCGATAAAATTTATCATCTTCACCAAAGTCTCTTATTTCCCTAAAAATCTGTATTATTATTTTTTCATATACGGTAGTGTCTACACTTAGTTCCCAATGTAGGTTTCAAAAGTACATTTTTGAGAAACGAATACTAAATGTACTTAAGAACAATTCATAAATGTTGTTTTAAAAAAGTACAGAAGCAAAACCAAAAAATAGTAAGTGAAACAACTAATGTAGTATTAGTATGAGGAATATATCCGGGATAATAGATGTACATTTATCATCACTTGATTAAGATAGGGACCTGTGCTGATAGTTGATACAGACTGGGACCTGTATTGATAGTTGATTTAGACTGGGACCTGTGTTGATAGTTGATTTAGACTGGGACCTGTGTTGATAGTTGATACAGACTGGGACCTGTGTTGATAGTTGATTTAGACTGGGACCTGTGTTGATAGTTGATACAGACTGGGACCTGTGTTGATAGTTGATTAAGACTAGGACCTGTGTTGATAGTTGATTTAGACTGGGACCTGTGTTGATAGTTGATTTAGACTGGGACCTGTGTTAATAGTTGATTTAGACTGGGACCTGTGTTAATAGTTGATTTAGACTGGGACCTGTGTTGATAGTTGATTTAGACTAGGACCTGTGTTGATAGTTGATTCTGACTGGGACCTGTGTTGATAGTTGATACAGACTGGGACCTGTGTTGATAGTTGATTAAGACTGGGACCTGTGTTGATAGTTAATTAAGACTGGGACCTGTGCTGATAGTTGATACAGACTGGGACCTGTGTGAATAGTTGATTCTGACTGGGACCTGTGTTGATAGTTGATTTTGACTGGGACCTGTGTTGATAGTTGATTTTGACTGGCACCTGTGTGAATAGTTGATTCTGACTGGGACCTGTGTTGATAGTTGATTTAGACTGGGACCTGTGTTGATAGTTGATTTAGACTAGGACCTGTGTTGATAGTTGATACAGACTGGGACCTGTGTTGATAGTTGATACAGACTGGGACCTGTGTTGATAGTTGATTAAGACTGGGACCTGTGTTAATAGTTGATTTTGACTGGGACCTGTGTTGAAAGTTGATTTTGACTGGCACCTGTGTTGATAGTTGATTTAGACTAGGACCTGTGTTGATAGTTGATACAGACTGGGACCTGTGTTGATAGTTGATACAGACTGGGACCTGTGTTGATAGTTGATTTAGACTGGGACCTGTGTTAATAGTTGATACAGACTGGGACCTGTGTTGAAAGTTGATTTAGACTGGGACCTGTGTTGAAAGTTGATTTTGACTGGCACCTGTGTTGATAGTTGATTTTGACTGGCACCTGTGTTGATAGTTGATTAAGACTGGGACCTGTGTTAATAGTTTAGACTGGGACCTGTGTTGATAGTTGATTTTGACTGGGACCTGTGTTGAAAGTTGATTTTGACTGGCACCTGTGTTAATAGTTGATTTTTGACTGGGACCTGTGTTGAAAGTTGTTTTTGACTGGCACCTGTGTTGAAAGTTGATTTTGATTGGCACCTGTGTTGATAGTTGATACAGACTGGGACCTGTGTTGATAGTTGATTTAGACTGGGACCTGTGTTAATAGTTGATTTAGACTAGGACCTGTGTTGATAGTTGATTTTGACTAGGACCTGTGTTGATAGTTGATTTTGACTGGCACCTGTGTTGATAGTTGATTAAGATAGGGACCTGTGTTAATAGTTGATTTTGACTGGCACCTGTGTTGAAAGTTGATTTTGACTGGCACCTGTGTTAATAGTTGATTTTTGACTGGGACCTGTGTTGAAAGTTGTTTTTGACTGGCACCTTTGTTGAAAGTTGATTTTGACTGGCACCTGTGTTGATAGTTGATACAGACTGGGACCTGTGTTGATAGTTGATTAAGACTGGGACCTGTGTTAATAGTTGATTTAGACTGGCACCTGTGTTGATAGTTGATTTAGACTGGGACCTGTGTTGATAGTTGATTTAGACTTGGACCTGTGTTGATAGTTGATTAAGACTGGGACCTGTGTTAATAGTTGATTAAGACTGGGGCCTATTTAGACCGGTGGTGATATTACGTCAGTTAAATTCAGACCTGTGGTGATATTACGTCAGTTATATTAAGACAGGTGGTTATATAACGTCGGTTATATTAAGATATGTGCTGATATTACGTCGGTTATATGAAGACCTGTGGTGATATTGCGTCGGTTATATTAAGACAGGTGCTGATATAACGTCTTTTATATTAAGACATGAGGTGATATTACGTCGGTTATATTAAGACATGAGGTGATATTACGTAGGGTATTTTAAGACATGAGGTGATATTACGTCGGTTATATTCAGACCTGTGGTGATATTGCGTCGAATATATTAAGACAGGTGCTGATATTACGTCGTTATATTAAGACATTTATATATCGGGTATAGACATGAGGTGATATTACGTCGGGTATTTTAAGACATGAGGTGATATTACGTCGGTTATATTCAGACCTGTGGTGATATTGCGTCGAATATATTAAGACAGGTGCTGATATAACGTCTTTTATATTAAGACATGATGTGATATTACGTCGGGTATTTTAAGACATGAGGTGATATTACGTCGGTTATATTCAGACCTGTGGTGATATTGCGTCGGTTATATTAAGACAGGTGCTAATATTACGTCGGTTATATTAAGTCAGACAGTTATATAACGTCTGTTATATTAAGACAGGTAGTGATATGACGTCTGTTATATTCAGACCTGTGGTGATATTGCGTCGGTTATATTAAGACAGGTGCTGATATTACGTCGGTTATATTAAGACACACAGTTATATAACGTCTGTTATATTAAGACAGGTAGTAATATTACGTCGGTTATATTAAGACATGTGATGATATTACGTCGATTATATTAAGATATGTGGTAATATGACGTCGGTTATATTAAGACAGACAGTTATATAACGTCTGCTATATTAAGACAGGTAGTGATATGACGTCGGCTATATTAAGACCTGTGGTGATATTACGTCAGTTATATTAAGATATGTGGTGATATTTCGTCAGTTATATTAAGATATGTGGTGATATTTCGTCGGTTATATTAAGACATGTGATATTACGTCAGTTATATTAAGACCTGTGGTGATATGACGTCGGGTATACTTAGACCTTTGGTGATATTAAGTAAGTTATATTAAGATATGTGGTGATATAACGGCGGTTATATTAAGACATGTTGTGATATTACGTCGGTTATATTAAGACATGTGGTGATATTACGTCTTTTTTATTAAGACAGGTAGTGATATGACGTCGGTTATATTCAGACATGTTGTGATATTAAGTGAGTTATATGAAGACATGTGGTTATATAACGTTTTTTATATTAAGACCTTAGGTGATATTACGGCGGTTATATTAAGACATGTGGTGATATTAAGTGAGTTATATGAAGACATGTGGTTATATAACGTTTTTTATATTAAGACCTTAGGTGATATTACGTCGGTTATATTAAGACATGTTGTGATATTACGGCGGTTATATTAAGACATGTTGTGATATTACGTCGGTTATATTAAGACATGTGGTGATATTTCGTCTTTTTTTTTTATTAAGACAGGTAGTGTATGACGTCGGTTATATTCAGACATGTTGTGATATTACGGCGGTTATATTAAGATATGTAGTGATATTACGTCAGTCATATTTAGACATGTAGTGATATTATCGCTTATATTAGGACAAGTGGTGATATTACGTCAGTTATATTAAGACAGGTAGTGTTATTACGTCAGTCATATTTAGACATGTAGTGATATTACGTCGGTGATATTTAGACAGGTAGTGATATTACGTCGGTTATATTAAGACAGTTAGTGATATTACGTCAGTCATATTTAGACATGTAGTGATATTACGTCGGTGATATTAAGATATGTTGTGATATTACGTCAGTTTTATTTAAGCCTGTGTTGACATTATCGCTTATATGAGGACAAGTGGTGATATTACGTCAGTTATATTAAGACAGGTAGTGATATTACGTCGGTTATATTAAGACAGTGATATTACGTCAGTCATATTTAGACAGGTAGTGATATTACGTCGGTTATATTAAGACAGGTAGTGATATTACGTCGGTTATATTAAGACAGTGATATTACGTCAGTCATATTTAGACAGGTAGTGATATTACGTCGGTGATATTTAGACAGGTAGTGATATTACGTCAGTTATATTTAGACAGGTAGTGATATTACGTCAGTTATATTTAGACAGGTAGTGATATTACGTCAGTTATATTTAGACAGGTAGTGATATTACATCAGTTATATTTAGACAGGTAGTGATATTACGTCAGTTATATTTAGACAGGTAGTGATATTACGTCAGTTATATTTAGACAGGTAGTGATTTTACGTCAGTTATATTTAGACAGGTAGTGATATTACGTCAGTTATATTTAGACAGTTAGTGATATTACGTCAGTTATATTTAGACAGGTAGTGATATTACGTCAGTCATATTAAGACTGGTAGTGATATTACGTCAGTTATATTTAGACAGGTAGTGATATTACGTCAGTTATATTTAGACAGGTAGTGATATTACGTCGGTTTCATTGATATTGACACCTGTGGTGATTATTTCACGTTAGTTATGAAATACGACCGATAGTTTAAACCCTGTGTTGTACTGATTCCCATTCTATCCAGGTTTCTTCCCTTCAGTGTCGAATGATTGATTCGTTTCAAGATATCAATCTACAAACATCTCTTCATTATTTATAAAGTCAATTATCTATTTTAGTTATCACTATTGGTGAGGACTTAAACGTGCTGATATTATTATATTTAGATTTTGTACATAAATCATTGTTACTTTTTAATTAGATACTGGTACTGACCAAATAATCAGGCGTGTACAACGTGCTGTTGAGATTCCCTTAGATCTAGCCGGAAGTCGGTTTACTTAAGAGCCTAACTGTATATCCTGTTTCCTTCGGATCTCCATCCTGTTCGCTTCGGGATCGAACTTACTTGGCGGTCCAACACTATACCCTAGTTACCGTGGATCTAACTGTACATCCGGTAACAAATTATAACTAATACCTATACGACAGACTCTGTAGACTCTGCGAGACTGGAAATATCATGATTTTTTTTTAAAGTCCTAATTCTTTTTCACTTGTTTAAAACAATAGCCTTGTCGTATGAATGTGATTTCTTAAGCAGCTGTTTGAAGTGTTGTACATCGGGCCGTTCCAGCCCGTCGCTCCAGCCTGTCCGATTTCCCTTACTCCTGTTTTGATTGTATCGTTCATCTGAATGAATAACTAGCATCTGTCTATTACTATGGCAACCATTTTATATATGCACGAGCCACCTAAGTGTAATCTCTTTGAATAATTTAACAATAGTATCGACAAGAAATGTTTATAGTCAGGTGATCAGCAGGCCCGTGTGTAGGTTGAGTGGACACGAGAGTAAACATTGCCTGAATACACGGAACAAGTAGCGGGATTACTTATTAGCATGCAGTACTCAATTAACATTGAGATGAGTGGCATATATTTCTACCAAAAGAGGGATTACTGTTGTAGATGTAGAGTGTTAGATATTCGCGCCGTTGTATTTAGACTCAACTAAACATGCATAAGTTAACATTAGGAAAGCAGTTTTTCTACAAAAAAAAAAAAAATATTGTAAGTGTTCGGAATGCATATGATTACTTTAATCATAGCGTTATAGTGTAAATATGTGTTTCCGGGACCAATAGTGGCTGATCGATATGAAGGAAGCAGTTTAGCATGGAAATGTTCCTCTCAGAGTCAGTAGTAGAATTGGTCAGGGTGTTCAGTAGACATGTACAAATTCTGGACCCGAGCCACAAGGAGACGGTGTTGGATGGGGAATTTAGGGACTGTTGTATCATACTTTATGATGTTACATTTGAAGGGTTGGTTTTTCCAATGCGATTTATACGTCCTCTCTCATGACTTACCAATTTTACAATATTACAGATTGCTATATTTGGGGGACGATAATTCTTGAGTGGTGAAGGAATGACCACATAATAATTATCCTCTTGACTTGAAACAAACTCATGACGATCGTACACTTAGGGAAATCAGCCGGAAATAGCCGTGACCTATTCTTATCCTTACCTTGACCTCACCGTGCCATATTCGGAATGTTAATGTAATTTACTATAACCATAATGTGTTGAGGATGTATTTAAGCAACAACACTGTTAGAAGAACATTGAGCCTTAGGGAGCCATTGCAGTGCACTATTGAGTATGTCATAATCCCTGCCCTTATCAAAGCTCATTCACTTCCCACACACTGATAATGATTTCTGTCAGGGATTTGTTTTCTGTTGTTGCTTAAAGACAGTAAAACCTCCCGTTTGAGAGTAGTCTTAATCCAGGTGTAATTGATAAGGTTTATTTGTAAATCACTGAGTCACAGTGACGCTTGTTTTCTTTCAATTGTTAAGGAAAATATTTGTCGAAATACCCGAGTCATGATAGCGCTTTTTCCCCCTGTAATGTTGTTGTATTTCCTAGTGGTAGTATATATAATTAGGCACCAATAAATTACACAGCTTCTATGTTAGCCTCGTAATGAAATCCTATCACAGAGCGACATCACAACCTTTACCGTAACGCTATATATTTAGGCCTGAGATAGGGATAACAGGCCACGTTTTTCCGTTAAAAAGAACACCAATGTCATTGTATTCAATACCTGATCTTATCGACCCTTTTTGAGAATAATTATGATAGAAAACTGAACGAATAGTGAGATATGTGATCGAACCATTTATATAACAGACACGTGTGTGTATAGAATACCCCTAATTAAGCGATAAAGCCCTTGGAAGCCGACATTGAGAGATAGTTAAATCAAGCCAACATACAATAACCCATTGAACTGCTTTCTAACTACAACTGTGCGGGTCGGGTGACAACACCGACTTTCTGTCACATTTTTCATGGTAATTTTTTGTAATTCACAAAATGATCTACTATAGAAACCGTGACCTGAGTGACGCGCATGCGTGCGACTTGTTCTTCACGTTGATAATAGCGAATTACCCGAGAAGCCGTTAACAAAATAAGCAGCGTATCGGGTTCCAGCATGTGCATCTCATGAATCCTTCAACTGAAATGCAATACAAACAGGTGTGACACGTAGTACCTTGTGTTCCCTAGGAGAGGGACAACCGCGTGTCTGCTAGGTCCAGACATAACAATATGTGGAAATCATTTCCGGTTTGACATCTACAGCACGAGTTGCCTTGTTCTGAGCACGTGCTTTACCTGACACTCTTCCTCTATCATATTTCCAGCACGTGTCGGTGTACCTTTGCGTTTCTCTGTTAATATGGTGACTTTGGTACAGTAATCAATAGCTATACCCATGACACCTATATTGCCATATCGTTAAAGAGCCGGTCGTGATAACGAACTCCGAACACAACCGCTCGAAATATACTACTAGCTCCGATAAACTAGAGCAACCTACACTTATCATTTAAACACAAATAATTGTAATCGTTGGTGACGTCTCAGTGAAAAGTCTTAGACAAATCAGCATTGAGCATCAAAACCGAAACGAATGTTTAAAAATCTGTGACGAACTGGTGATGAATATATCTGTGAAAAAATGTTAGAAATTAATATGAAATCGGATGAACATGACACAGTGAAACCCTTCACTGATGTAGGATGAACAAGACAAGGTGAAATCCTTAATTGATGTAGGATGAACCAGACAAGGTAAAATCCTTGATTGATGTAGGATGAACAAGACAGGGTGAAATTCTTGATTGATGTAGGATGAACCAGACAAGGTAAAATCCTTGACTGATGTATTATGAACCAGACAAGGTAAAATCCTTGATTGATGTAGGATGAACAAGACAGGGTGAAATCCTGATTGATGTAGGATGAACAAGACAGGGTGAAATCCTTGATTGATGTAGGATGAACAAGACAGGGTGAAATCCTTGATTGATGTAGGATGAACCAGACAAGGTGGAATAATTGATTGCTGTAGGATGAACAAGACAAGGTGAAATCCTTGATTGATGTAGGATGAACCAGACAAGGTGAAATCCTTGACTGATGTGGGATGAACATTTTGAATTGAGTAAAACTGGCGATACGAAATTAATGAAAATGGTATGCGTGTTTAAAAGAACATGACTTATCTAAGTAATAACCTGAATCCTTCATCAGTAGAACTCAGCACATTTATTCTAGTTCATTAACAGTATTTTAAATGCTTACGTCTAAAACACTGATGATCATCCTGGAATGCGGTGTGGTACCATTTTAATAACATAATCCCTGAAAAGCTACCTACCATCTGTGCACACTTGGAGGAAATGTGTAAAGGCGACATCATAGAACAACTCTATTACTCAATGATGTCCACCTTATCACTACTGTTGTACAAATCTATTACTCAATGTTGTCGGCCTTATGATTATTGTTGTACAAATCTATTACTCAATGTTGTCGGCCTTTTGATTATTGTTGTACAAATCTATTACTCAATGATGTCGGCCTTTTGATTATTGTTGTACAAATCTATTACTCAATGATGTCGGCCTTGTGATTACTGTTGTACAAATCTATTACTCAATGATGTCGGCCTTTTGATTATTGTTGTACAAATCTATTACTCAATGATGTCGGTCTTGTGATTATTGTTGTACAAATCTATTACTCAATGATGTCGGCCTTTTGATTATTGTTGTACAAATCTATTACTCAATGATGTCGGCCTTTTGATTATTGTTGTACAAATCTATTACTCAATGATGTCGGTCTTGTGATTATTGTTGTACAAATCTATTACTCAATGATGTCGGCCTTTTGATTATTGTTGTACAAATCTATTACTCAATGTTGTCGGCCTTTTGATTATTGTTGTACAAATCTATTACTCAATGATGTCGGCCTTATGATTATTGTTGTACAAATCTATTACTCAATGATGTCCACCTTATCACTACTGTTGTACAAATCTATTACTCAATGATGTCGGCCTTGTGATTATTGTTGTACAAATCTATTACTCAATGATGTCGGCCTTGTGATTATTGTTGTACAAATCTATTACTCAATGATGTCCACCTTATCACTACTGTTGTACAAATCTATTACTCAATGTTGTCGGCCTTGTGATTATTGTTGTACAAATCTATTACTCAATGTTGTCGGCCTTTTGATTATTGTTGTACAAATCTATTACTCAATGATGTCGGCCTTTTGATTATTGTTGTACAAATCTATTACTCAATGATGTCCACCTTATCACTACTGTTGTACAAATCTATTACTCAATGTTGTCGGCCTTGTGATTATTGTTGTACAAATCTATTACTCAATGTTGTCGGCCTTGTGATTATTGTTGTACAAATCTATTACTCAATGTTGTCGGCCTTTTGATTATTGTTGTACAAATCTATTACTCAATGATGTCGGCCTTTTGATTATTGTTGTACAAATCTATTACTCAATGATGTCGGCCTTTTGATTATTGTTGTACAAATCTATTACTCAATGATGTCCACCTTATCACTACTGTTGTACAAATCTATTACTCAATGTTGTCGGCCTTGTGATTATTGTTGTACAAATCTATTACTCAATGTTGTCGGCCTTGTGATTATTGTTGTACAAATCTATTACTCAATGTTGTCGGCCTTTTGATTATTGTTGTACAAATCTATTACTCAATGATGTCGGCCTTTTGATTATTGTTGTACAAATCTATTACTCAATGATGTCGGTCTTGTGATTATTGTTGTACAAATCTATTACTCAATGTTGTCGGCCTTTTGATTATTGTTGTACAAATCTATTACTCAATGTTGTCGGCCTTTTGATTATTGTTGTACAAATCTATTACTCAATGATGTCGGCCTTGTGATTATTGTTGTACAAATCTATTACTCAATGATGTCGGCCTTTTGATTTTTGTTGTACAAATCTATTTGATTTTCGGCCTTTTGATTATTGTTGTACAAATCTATTACTCAATGATGTCGGCCTTGTGATTATTGTTGTACAAATCTATTACTCAATGATGTCGGCCTTTTGATTTTTGTTGTACAAATCTATTACTCAATGATGTCGGCCTTATGATTATTGTTGTACAAATCTATTACTCAATGTTGTCGGCCTTGTGATTATTGTTGTACAAATCTATTACTCAATGATGTCGGCCTTTTGATTATTGTTGTACAAATCTATTACTCAATGATGTCGGCCTTGTGATTATTGTTGTACAAATCTATTACTCAATGATGTCGGCCTTTTGATTATTGTTGTACAAATCTATTACTCAATGATGTCGGCCTTTTGATTATTGTTGTACAAATCTATTACTCAATGATGTCGGCCTTTTGATTATTGTTGTACAAATCTATTACTCAATGATGTCCACCATATGACTATTGTTACGTGAATATTAACGCGGGAAAGTTAGTGCCAACAATTAGGAAAGCATTTCGATAGAACGAAAACAATTCTCTCTGATTTAAGTATAAAATGCCAATATAATAAGTTTATTGGAAAACATTGACGTATGCTTCTGAGGCAGTATTTAACCATATAAGGGACATCTGTTGCCTCCGTAATGCGATTACCACGGGAGGATAAACCCGTGGTCGCCTGTGTAATAACGAGTGCCAAATATTGACTAAATATTGAATTATCGCTGTAGTTGTATTTACCGTGAATTGGTGCTTACAGTAAATAAAGCTTGTTCATACACGAGCAAACGTCAACAATGAGACATTAGTGAAAGGAAGAAGAAATGCTTCATCTTTTATGACATTGATCCATAAATAATACAGATAAACGCAATACTTCGATCCAATGACCCGTGTAATTAATCAAGATCTACACCCATACACTTGGCTTCATCAATTACTTCTCAGTTTTATTAATTCTACTTTATCGAAAAAAAGTTCTCTTTGTTTAGTATGTTTTTGTTTCTTCTTTCTATTTTGGTATCATTATACAAGTTCTATGAAGTACGTTGTCTTGTGTGTTTGATGATACATATAAGTACTATTTACACATGGTCAAATGACCTTGTATTTAGAGATTCTTGTATTCTTTTATCATTTTACAATTTTTCAGTCTTTCTTTTGTCATACTCACATTTGCGTTGCAACATGATGAAGCTTACCGACGACAATATTTAGTGTATTTATCGATATAATTGCGATCAGATTAACACTAGTGTACTTATCTTATCATTACTTATAACGGTTGTAAATACGCGCTGATTGGTTACATCCATGGGAGAGACTCGTAAGCCATCTTGATGTGACATGATGTATGTATTCGCAATAGTTATCAAAAGCATCAATTTAATCATATTTTGGAACATTTGTGTAGGTTGACAATGTCAATAGAAAAGAAGTTTTTATGACACAACCAGTAGAAGATTAGAATGTGACGTTCCGATGACTACATTTTCACCTTCATCTTATAACACAACCAATAGAGGATTAGAGTGTGACGTTCCGATGACTACATCTTCATCAGACAAATGACCAATGTGGAGCGTACTAGCACTTGCGTACGTAGTGTTCACGATGGTACGAGATCGACCAACCTTTTCGGTTGTATTGTAATCCTATGTACAACATGGTCGAATATAATGACGAGACGGTAAACAGATTATAGACCAAATATTACACCAGATGGTAACAATGAACTGTAGTCAATTCGACTATGCTTAGTTTAATACTCGGTCATAGATTTGCGAGTCTGTGTCCCCCTTCATCTCTGTTAAGTACTGACTCGCTGCTGTGTATCCAGATGGCTTCCTTAACCTGATTGAAGGTGACCGTGTAGTAATCGAAACGTCACACTATAATATCCACTGGTTGTGTTGTAAGATGAAGGTGACCGTGTAGTCATTGAAACGTCACTATATAATCTTCTACTGGTTGTGTTATAAGATGAAGGTGACTGTGTAGTCATCGAAACGTCACTATATAATCTTCTACTGGTTGTGTTATAAGATGAAGGTGACTGTGTAGTCATCGAAACGTCACACTCAAACCTTCTACTGGCTGTGTTATAAGATGAAGGTGTCCGTGTAGTCATCGAAACGTCACACTCAAACCTTCTACTGGTTGTATTATAAGATGAAGGTGACCGTGAAGTCATCAGAACATCACACTCACATCTTCTGCTGGTTGTATTATAAGATGAAGGTGACCGCGTAGTCATCGAAACGTCACACTCAAACCATCTACTGGTTGTATCATAAGATGAAGGTGACGGTGTAGTCATCGAAACGTCACACTCAAACCTTCTACTGGTTGTGTTATAAGATGAATGTGACAGTATAGTCATCGAAACGTCTCGCTCAAACCTTCTACTGGTTGTATTATAAGATGAAGGTGACTGACGGTGTAGTCATCGAAACGTCACACTCAAACCTTCTACTGGCTGTGTTATAAGATGAAGGTGACCATGTAGTCATCGAAACGTCACACTCAAATCTTCTACTGGTTGTGTTATAAGATGAATGTGACCATGTAGTCATCGAAACGTCACACTCAAACCTTCTACTGGTTGTGTTATAAGATGAAGGTGTCCGTGTAGTCTTCAAAATTTCACACTCAAACCTTCTACTGGTTATGTTATAAGATGAAGGTGACCGTGTAGTCATCAAAACGTCACACTCAAACCTTCTACTGGCTGTGTTAAAAGATGAAGGTGACCATGTAGTCATCGAAACGTCACACTCAAACCTGCTACTGGTTGTATTATAAGATGAAGGTGTCCGTGTAGTCATCCAAACGTCACACTCAAACCTTCTACTGGTTTTGTTATAAGATGAAGGTGACCGTGTAGTCATCCAAACGTTACACTCTAATCTTCTACTGGTTGTGTTATAAGATGAAGGTGACCGTGTAGTCATCGAAACGTCACACTCTAATATCCACTGATTGTGTTATAAGATGAAGGTGACCGTGAAGTCATCCAAACGTCACACACTAATCTTCTACTGGTTGTATTATAAGATGAAGGTGACTGAGTGTGTAGTCATCCAAACGTCACACTCAAACCTTCTACTGGTTGTATTATAAGATGAAGGTGACCGTGTAGTCATCCAAACGTCACACTCTAATCTTCTACTGGTTGTGTTATAAGATGAAGGTGACCGTGTAGTCATCCAAACGTCACACTCTAATCTTCTACTGGTTGTGTTATAAGATGAAGGTGACCGTGTAGTCATCCAAACGTCACACTCTAATCTTCTACTGGTTGTGTTATAAGATGAAGGTGACCGTGTAGTCATCCAAACGTCACACTCTAATCTTCTACTGGTTGTGTTATAAGATGAAGGTGACCGTGTAGTCATCCAAACGTCACACTCTAATCTTCTACTGGTTGAATTATAAGATGAAGGTGACCGTGTAGTTATCCAAACATCACACTCTCATCTTCTGCTGGTTGTATTATAAGATGAAGGTGACCGCGTAGTCATCGAAACGTCACACTCAAACCATCTACTGGTTGTATCATAAGATGAAGGTGACGGTGTAGTCATCGAAACGTCACACTCAAACCTTCTACTGGTTGTATTATAAGATGAAGGTGACTGACGGTGTAGTCATCGAAACGTCACACTCAAACCTTCTACTGGTTGTATTATAAGATGAAGGTGACCGTGTAGTCATCCAAACGTCACACTTTAATCTTCTACTTGTTGTGTTATAAGATGAAGGTGTCCGTGTAGTCTTCAAAATTTCACACTCAAATTGCTACTGGTTATGTTATAAGATGAAGGTGACCTTGTAATCATCAAAATGTCACACTCAAACCTTCTACTGGCTGTGTTAAAAGATGAAGGTGACCATGTAGTCATCGAAACGTCACACTCAAACCTTCTACTGGCTGTGTTATAAGATGAAGGTGTCCGTGTAGTCATCCAAACGTCACACTCAAACCTTCTACTGGTTGTGTTATAAGATGAAGGTGACCGTGTAGTCATCGAAACGTCACACTCAAACCTTCTACTGGTTGTGTTATAAGATGAAGGTGACCGTGTAGTCATCGAAACGTCACACTCTAATATCCACTGATTGTGTTATAAGATGAAGGTGACCGTGAAGTCATCCAAACGTCACACTCAAATCTTCTACTGGTTGTGTTATAAGATGAAGGTGTCCGTGTAGTCTTCAAAATTTCACACTCAAATTGCTACTGGTTATGTTATAAGATGAAGGTGACCTTGTAATCATCAAACGTCACACTCAAATCTTCTACTGGTTGTGTTATAAGATGAAGGTGACCATGTAGTCATCGAAACGTCACACTCAAACCTTCTACTGGTTGTATTATAAGATGAAGGTGACCGTGTAGTCATCCAAACGTCACACTCTAATCTTCTACTGGTTGTGTTATAAGATGAAGGTGACCGTGAAGTCATCCAAACGTCACACTCAAACCTTCTACTGGTTGTGTTATAAGATGAAGGTGACCGTGTAGTCATCCAAACGTCACACTCAAACCTTCTACTGGTTGTGTTATAAGATGAAGGTGACCGTGTAGTCATCGAAACGTCACACTCAAACCTTCTACTGGTTGTGTTATAAGATGAAGGTGACCGTGTAGTCATCGAAACGTCACACTCTTATATTCTACTGGTTGTGTTATAAGATGAAGGTGACCGTGTAGTCATCCAAACGTCACACTCTAATCTTCTACTGGTTGTGTTATAAGATGAAGGTGACCGTGAAGTCATCCAAACGTCACACACTAATCTTCTACTGGTTGTATTATAAGATGAAGGTGGCTGAGTGTGTAGTCATCCAAACGTCACACTCAAACCTTCTACTGGTTGTATTATAAGATGAAGGTGACCGTGTAGTCATCCAAACGTCACACTCTAATCTTCTACTGGTTGTGTTATAAGATGAAGGTGACCGTGTAGTCATCCAAACGTCACACTCTAATCTTCTACTGGTTGTGTTATAAGATGAAGGTGACCGTGTAGTCATCCAAACGTCACACTCTAATCTTCTACTGGTTGTGTTATAAGATGAAGGTGACCGTGTAGTCATCCAAACGTCACACTCTAATCTTCTACTGGTTGTGTTATAAGATGAAGGTGACCGTGTAGTCATCCAAACGTCACACTCTAATCTTCTACTGGTTGTGTTATAAGATGAAGGTGACCGTGTAGTGATCCAAACGTCACACTCTAATCTTCTACTGGTTGTGTTATAAGATGAAGGTGACCGTGTAGTCATCCAAACGTCACACTCTAATCTTCTACTGGTTGTATTATAAGATGAAGGTGACCGTGTAGTCATCGAAACGTCACACTCTAATCTTCTACTGGTTGTGTTATAAGAACTTTTATTGTATCAATTTTTAATAATTTGGTCTTGGAACTACTTTGCTGACGTAGCGTTTTATGAGGTTTATTATGTTTTTTTGATGTTTTTGAAATGTAAATATAATGGCACTGAATAAAAGAGCCGTAACCAAGAAATAGTGCCAAGAGCAAAATGTGTTTTATTTACTATTTGTGTAGGTCTGATACCTGGGTCTGTACAACTCGTATAGTAATGACCGCAGAGTAATGTATCAGTATTGAAACATACAGACAGTGTGATTGGTATGTATAGTCTACGTAGATGTGTAAATAGAAAGAGGTATGGAGAGTTTTTATATCAGTAATGTGAGAAACAGAACCTTTTTATCAGTTTATATCAAATTCATGAAACTCTAATCAGAAGTTGTGGGAAAAGAATAGAAAAGGATCTCCGACCGGTTTCATCAATCTCTTATGAATTGATTCACGTGCAACACGTCCTATATATATACACCTGTGTCACAAAATTATTTAGTAAAACACGATAAGGCTGTTTCACCATTCTAAGATTCTTCTGTGATATTAAAAAATCAAGACTTTCACAACAACCACTTTTATATAATGAGACCTTGTCAGTATCTACTAGACAACATCTAAACAAGACCTTCATAACAACCACTTTTATATGATGAGACCTACACAGTACCTATTAGACAACATCTAAACAAGACCTTCATAACAACCACTTTTATATGATGAGACCTACACAGTACCTATTAGACAACATCTAAGCAAGACCTTCACAACAACCACTTTTATATAATGAGACATTGTCAGTACCTACTAGAAAACATCTAAACAAGACCTTGAGACCTTGTCAGTACCTACTAGACAACATCTAAACAAGACCTTCACAACAACCACTTTTATATGATGATACCTACACAGTACCTTCTAGACAACATCTAAACAAGACCTTCACAACAACCACTTTTACATAATGAGACCCACACAGTACCTTCTGAATCAGGATGTACTGTTAGCCTGAGACTCCTACATGTCGCTGCCTCCTAGATCAGACACTAAAACTAAATTAGCTACGATAATCAATATAAAAATTCTGGTTTAACAGCAAATGAGAACAAACAAACAAAAACCAGGATAACTGGCCGTCTCTAGGTTGTTCGCTCGAATGATTAACACCTGGGCGGCCTTGACACCACCCGTACTTAATCATGTCTCTTTGGTTACCTGGTTGGGTGGTTTTCTCTAGACTGAAATCATATTCAACAGTTTGTCCTTAAAATTTTACAATAATCATTTCTTAACCTTCAGCGTTTTGTTGAACGTGCACACAATTAAAATCATCCTCTATGTGTTTTTTCACTTAGAGAGTTATAACAAGTTCGTTTTATTTCCGAAGAGAAATATTATAATTTGTTTTCA
Source organism: Ylistrum balloti (assembly GCF_031769215.1). NCBI lineage: Eukaryota > Metazoa > Mollusca > Bivalvia > Pectinida > Pectinidae > Ylistrum > Ylistrum balloti. Next base: position 174,720 of record NW_026782781.1, on the reverse strand, counting down.
AAAGTTATCGAGATTTATGCAATATTTAATACTGTTCTAAAGTGTAAAACCAACGAGAGATAATAATCATAGCCACGACATGTGAACGCCATGTTACAGTTAGTTTGATGAAAGTCGTTGGCAGAAAAATCAATATCACAAAATAAACATTTGATTGTTGATTCTTACATGTAAAAGTTGTCACTATAGAAAAGAGCATCATACATTTGATTGAGAAGTTAGTGTATTGACTCCCTTGCTATACACCTCCTCTTGCTATACATCTCCCCGATATACATCTCCCCTTGCTATACACCTTACCTTGCTATATACCTACCCTTCATATACACCTACCCTTGCTATATACCTACCGTTCATATATACCTCCCCTTGCTATATACCTGCCCTTGCTATATACCTCCCCTTGCTATATACCTCCTCTTGCAATATACCTACCCTTCATATATACCTCCCCTTGCTATATACCTGCCCTTGCTATATACCTGCCCTTCTATATACCTACCCTTGCTATACACCTTACCTTGCTATATACCTGCCCTTGCTATACACCTCCCCCTGGTATACATCTCCCCTTGCTATACACCATACCTTGCTATACACCTCCCCCTGGTATACATCTCCCCTTGCTATACATCTTACCTTGCTATACACCTTACCTTGCTATATACCTACCCTTCATATACACCTACCCTTGCTATATACCTACCGTTCATATATACCACCCCTTGCTATATACCTGCCCTTGCTATATACCTCCTCTTGCTATATACCTCCCCTTGCTATATACCTACCCTTCATATATACCTCCCCTTGCTATATACCTGCCCTTGCTATATACCTGCCCTTCTATATACCTACCCTTGCTATACACCTTACCTTGCTATATACCTGCCCTTTCTATACACCTTACCTTGCTATATACCTCCCCTTGCTATATTCCTACCGTTCATATATACCTCCCCTTGCTATATACCTGCCCTTGCTATACACCTTATCTTGCTATATACCTGCCCTTGCTATATACCTACCCTTGGTATATACCTCCCCTTGCTATATACCTCCCCTTGCTATATACCTACCCTTCATATATACTGCCCCTTGCTATATACCTGCCCTTGCTATATACCTGCCCTTCTATATACCTACCCTTGCTATACACCTACCCTTGCTATATACCTACCGTTCATATATACCACCCCTTGCTATATACCTGCCCTTCTATATACCTACCCTTGCTATACACCTTACCTTGCTATATACCTGCCCTTTCTATACACCTTACCTTGCTATATACCTCCCCTTGCTATATTCCTACCGTTCATATATACCTCCCCTTGCTATATACCTGCCCTTGCTATACACCTTATCTTGCTATATACCTGCCCTTGCTATACACCTTCCCTTGCTATATACCTCCCCTTGCTATATACCTACCGTTCATATATACCTCCCCTTGCTGTATACCTGCCCTTGCTATACACCTCACCTTGCTATACACCTTACCTTGCTATACACCTTACCTTGCTATATACCTCCTCTTGCTATACACCTCCCCTTGCTATATACCTACCCTTGGTATACACCACCCCTTGCTATACACCTCCCCTTGCAACCCTTGCTATATACCTACCCTTGCTATACACCTCCCCTTGCTATATACCTACCCTTGGTATATACCTCCCCTTGCTATATACCTACCCTTGCTATACACCTCCCCTTGCTATAAACTTCCCCTTGCTATATACCTATCCTTGCTATACACCTTACCTTGGTATATACCCTACCTTGGTATATACCTACCCTTGCTATACACCTCCCCTTGCTATACACCTCCCCTTGCTATATACCTGCCCTTGGTATACACCTCCCCTTGCTATATACCTCCTCTTGCTATATACCTACCCTTGGTATACACCTCCCCTTGCTCTACACCTACCCTTGGTATATACCTCCCCTTGCTATACACCTCCCCTTGGTATATACCCTACCTTGGTATATACCTACCCTTGCTATATACCTCCCCTTGCAATACACCTCCCCTCCCCTTGCTATACACCTTATCTTGCTATATACCTGCCCTTGCTATATACCTACCCTTGGTATATACCTCCCCTTGCTATATACCTCCCCTTGCTATATACCTACCCTTCATATATACTGCCCCTTGCTATATACCTGCCCTTGCTATATACCTGCCCTTCTATATACCTACCCTTGCTATACACCTACCCTTGCTATATACCTACCGTTCATATATACCACCCCTTGCTATATACCTGCCCTTCTATATACCTACCCTTGCTATACACCTTACCTTGCTATATACCTGCCCTTTCTATACACCTTACCTTGCTATATACCTCCCCTTGCTATATTCCTACCGTTCATATATACCTCCCCTTGCTATATACCTGCCCTTGCTATACACCTTATCTTGCTATATACCTGCCCTTGCTATACACCTTCCCTTGCTATATACCTCCCCTTGCTATATACCTACCGTTCATATATACCTCCCCTTGCTGTATACCTGCCCTTGCTATACACCTCACCTTGCTATACACCTTACCTTGCTATACACCTTACCTTGCTATATACCTCCTCTTGCTATACACCTCCCCTTGCTATATACCTACCCTTGGTATACACCACCCCTTGCTATACACCTCCCCTTGCAACCCTTGCTATATACCTACCCTTGCTATACACCTCCCCTTGCTATATACCTACCCTTGGTATATACCTCCCCTTGCTATATACCTACCCTTGCTATACACCTCCCCTTGCTATAAACTTCCCCTTGCTATATACCTATCCTTGCTATACACCTTACCTTGGTATATACCCTACCTTGGTATATACCTACCCTTGCTATACACCTCCCCTTGCTATACACCTCCCCTTGCTATATACCTGCCCTTGGTATACACCTCCCCTTGCTATATACCTCCTCTTGCTATATACCTACCCTTGCTATATACCTACCCTTGGTATACACCTCCCCTTGCTCTACACCTACCCTTGGTATATACCTCCCCTTGCTATACACCTCCCCTTGGTATATACCCTACCTTGGTATATACCTACCCTTGCTATATACCTCCCCTTGCAATACACCTCCCCTCCCCTTGCTATACACCTACCCTTGCTATACACCTTACCTTGGTATATACCCTACCTTGGTATATACCTACCCTTGGTATATACCTCCCCTTGCTATATACCTCCCCTTGCTATACACCTCCCCTCCCCTTGCTATACACCTACCCTTGCTATACACCTTACCTTGGTATATACCCTACCTTGGTATATACCTACCCTTAGTATATACCTCCCCTTGCTATACACCTTACCTTGCTATACACCTCCCCTTGCTATATACTTCCCCTTGGTATACACCTATCCTTGCTATACACCTCCCCTTGCTATGTACCTCCCATTAGTATACATCTCCACTTGCTATGCACCTACCTTTGCTATATACCTACCCTTGCTATATACCTCCCTTGCTATACACCTCCCCTTGCTATACAATTACCTTTGCTATACACCCAATCTTCCTTTGCTAAATATATCTTCTCTTCAAATACATGATAAATTTTCACATTTTTATAGTTTTAGCAGAAGCTGGAAGCCAAACGGCTGATCATGATTCGTTTTTTATATCAATTTTAATTTCAAGGCTAGGATTTCACTCTATTTGATATCATACTCATTGAAAAGAGAGAAAAGAAACAAAAACCTCGAAAACTTTAACCTGATGAAGACAACATCGACTTATAAAATGTTTTAATTTAACGAGGAATTAATGTGGTATAACGTTGGTACACAGACTGAAGAATTAAACGGCACAGATCTATTTGAGAATTGATATATTAACGTAAGAGGAAAAGTTAATTTTCATTAAAGCCCTTTATTGTGGATTTTTTTGTGTATGAAAATAAGGTTTCAATTAAACTGTCACTGCATCTAATACATATGATTGATATTCTTACCCCCACGAACGCATTTTCCTGTTCATAAATATATTGTTTTTCAGTTGGTTATTGGAAATCAATTTGCTAGTTTCCTGTTAGCTTTTGTCCGTAATAGTGTCTGAATGTAGAGTTAGTTCATTATCAGAACCAGAAGATTATTGGCGGCCATGTAGGTGGAAAGGAGAGGTGACTGAAGCTTGTCGGAGGTTCCTGTAGAGTTTCAAAGGATTCGTGCGCGTGTGGATACCTTGCACGTACTAAAAGTAAGCCATGCTTTATCGTAAATCTAGCAAACAGTTATTTAATGTATTAAGGCAGAATAAGAACAGAGACAAAACATACAGTATTGATACAGCTGATAGAAGCTTGCTGGGTCGTACTGCCAATCCACGTGTAAAAGGGATCCATGAGTGACTTTAATGGCGGGAGAATGACCGTGAATATGGAGTAATCTCTTCTTGATTTGGGGGTATTATTAATTTAGTTGTTGGAAACAATCCTGTTTTGTTAGGTTAATGATACCGCACCTGTCTGTAAACTGTCTGAACGAATTGTCACTATTTTTATTATCACCTGGAGACACCGTCCTAGGGTAACGGATTAACAATGGACACTTTAGTAAGGCAAGGTTTTCACTGTCATAAAATATCTCTAGTGAGCTATTCACAGTTTTATCCTTGTCCAGAAACAACAAGAAAATGTAGCCATGTTAATTTTACTTCAGGCTAAACATCAATGGCACGAGGGAAATATGGACAAAATATATTTGAAATTAACATCATCGACTACCAAGGTGTAAATCTTCACAAACTTCCGCGCTGTTTATCGTTAATAATGTTCACAAATTAACCTTCAATGTCAATTGTCTGTTGACCATAAAAAAAACCTAAAAACCAGCTTTAATACAATAAAATCAGCAGACATATTTACAAGAATTAAAATATAGTTTTACGACGAGATAACAATAACAAATTAGGAAGTACATAAATACCAGTCTGTCCTTGATAGTGGAGAGACTGTCCGGACTAATTCATGATATCACTAAATGTATATCTTACCTGCTGCCTTTATAGATATGCATATATCGTTTATTCTTCTGTTTTTTTTTATATCAACCTAGATTATTTCTGCTACGCGTAAGGTAGGCCTACTAGTAGGAACAAAGGAGCATGTTTCTTGTAGCAAGCGAGCTCAACATAACCTTCGATTTCCGTATAGTCTAGAGACGTGACAGCTTTATCTCAGAATATCGGTATATAGAGCTGTAAATTAATGTTTATGTCAAAGAAAATCTTCAATTTGGCACCTCTCAACGAATTTTATCATGATTATATTTCTTTCTTGTATATTTCGCTGTAAGCTCTCCCGGTGACAGGTTTGTAACAAACACGAAAAACTGTTCAATGCTTGCAAGTAAAGAAAACGGTTTTAGTCATGAAATGCACGCAATGTGCTGGGGCATAAAAGCAAGGTGATAACTTGGGCGTGATAAATGAAATGATTCTTATTGTAAGTCGATGTCAAGAGGCCAAACGATCCTGGAGGGTAAGCGTCTCATACTCTATATCATTCTTATTTAATATAGAACTGACAGTTTGCGGTAAGCACATATCACATAATGGATGCGAAGATGAAGTGAAATGATTTGGCTTGCAGTATTTTTTGTGAGCTGCCCTGATAAGCCCTTTAATCATTCAACCTCGTTGGATAACAAAACCAATTGAGCCAAACGCGGACCACGATTTGATCCTATGGCTATTGTCTGCTAGTAGATCTTGCCACCCAATTCAACAAAGAAACTGTCAACTAGAATTTCAATCAATCTCATGATCTCTTGTCATAATCGTATGTTGTTCACGAAATGTTTTCCAGCATAATCCAAAAACATATACTTTGTGTTACCCTTCGCCATTCCCGGATTAGAATGAGAAGGCTGGGACGATGTATTGAAATGTGTAGAGCAGAAATTGTAAAACAGCTTAGATTGATCAGAAATCCTCTAAGGTTTTTTCCACATACCATTAATTCCACTTCTATAGTAGATGGTGTCAAAATTTGACATTCTAGCCCTAACACTAAGATTTATGAAGAGAGGTTTGGATAAACGCTTTTCTGAACAACCTGCTGATTGTGTCCGACTTTATGTAATATAATAGATTAATGTAAGTTCTTGAGCAATCCTCCACTTCAAAACACATTTACAATGCGTTGTTCTGATAAAAAATGAACTCTGTTTTATATACCACTCGCGGACATACCTGGAAATTTACCTATAACTGAAAAAAATGGTCCATTACAGTTAAGGTATATATAGGAAGTGTCCCTTTAATGATATAATCTTTGTTCACTTCTAACTTGATATTCAGTGTTTTGTTTTGAATATCTCGAATGTTCACATCTGAAATGTTTATCAATACACTTTAATAAAATGTTTTTCGAGAGATACGGCCTAAGAATAATGTAGCATTGCTTTATTCTAACAAACATACAATGGTTTTGATACAGATACATCAGTCAGCGAAACTAGTGAAATGTTGTTTAGGGTCCTCGTTATAATACCACATGAGTTTTTGGGAGTTATGTTTCGCATATTTTACATGTAATGCCTATCTGCGATACGGAATACAAAACCTAGTGAGGTTAGTTAGCTTAGCATTATACTCTGGGCTAATTAATGTCCAACAGGTGCTTACTGAGACCTATTGTATATATAGCATATCTAGATGGTTTTCCACGAACGTCAACATTATTTTGAGTTGACAAGTTACTATCGTCCTCAATATGAATAGCGTTTACGTCTTATTAAAGTCTCATGTCGGGGTAGTTTTAATCTGAAAGAGCAATCTGTTGAGATAATGTAGTATTTTGAACCAATATAAATACCTATTTATATTATACTGTGTGTAAAAGAGGGACACATATTTATAGTATTATGTGTGTAAAACAGGGGTACATCTTTATAATATTATGTGTGTAAAACATGGGTAAATCTTTATAATATTATGTGTGTAAAACATGGGTATATCGTTATAGTATTATGTGTGTAAAACAAGGGTACCTGTTTATATCACACTTATACAATATATACTATAACCCTGTACAACATATTTATACAATAAATACTATAACCTTGTACAATATATACTATAACCCAGTACAATATATACTATAACCCTGTACAATATATTTATACAATATATACTATAACCCTGTACAATATATACTATAACCCTGTACAATATACTTATACAATATATACGATAACCCTGTACAATATATACTATAACCCTGTACAATATACTTATATAATATATACTATAACCCTGTACAATATATACTATAACCCTGTACAATATACTTATACAATATATACGATAACCCTGTACAATATATACTATAACCCTGTACAATATACTTATACAATATATACTATAACCCTGTACAATATACTTATACAATATATACTATAACCCTGTACAATATACTTATACAATATATACAATAACCCTGTACAATATACTTATACAATATATACTATAACCCTGTTCAATATATTTATACAATATATACGATAACCCTGTACAATATATATACTATAACCCTGTACAATATATATACTATAACCCTGTACAATATATATACTATAACCCTGTTCAATATATACTATAACCCTGTACAATATACTTATACAATATATACGATAACCCTGTACAATATATTTATACAATATATACGATAACCCTGTACAATATATTTATACAATAAATACGATAACCCTGTACAATATATTTATACAATATATACGATAACCCTGTTCAATATATACTATAACCCTGTACAATATACTTATACAATATATACTATAACCCTGTACAATAAAGATCTACCCATCTGCTTTTGCTATTACATCAGGGAAATGAGAACGTGCCCCCACTTCCGACCAATTACGCAGATTCATGATGGAGTCATATTCAGACTAATGCGTTCATGTTTATAAATGTGTGCAATGTTTACTTTACAAAGCGTTTTATTGTTCTCATTGATCGAGGTTCGCTGTATAATTGCATCGTGCTCCACTGAGAAAGTAGAGATCAACAAAGTGATAGATCAAATTCATTTCTATTTAAATTTCTCCCTTATTATTGTTATTGTTTTTTAAGATAGTGATCAGAATGCACTATATTTCAACACAAGCAGAGATCAATTTCTGATTATTCGAATAAGTAACTTTAATTTGATGAACATGTGTGTTTGATACTGTGGTCAAGTAATTCGAAACACTTTCGTCGGGTAGGTGACGTATATTGAATGCGAGTTCGTATATCAAAACCAGTTAAACAATCATGAGTGACGTTACAATGACTACACTGTCACTTTCTTCAGACATATAAGAGGTGTGAAACGTATTTATACATATGAACACAGTATACGAGATGGTAATATGATTGTTATAAATTCACAGGACTTTTCTTACGTAGTATAGCAGCGCGAGGAGATAGCAATAGAATGAAGTTGAAAGCGGGTCGATTTGGAGATCTTCTATGGTTTCAATGTACTCTTTCATGAAAGTCGATTCGGCTATGCTTTTCAAAAGCCTAGTGATAAACCAACGACATGGAAACCCAATAAGTCCGAAAATTGACCAGTTTTGTGCTGAAACAATCAGAATTCCAGAGCTTCAATTCAGGACCAGCAAATCTCGTGAAACCGCAACATTAGATCATTGACTGGCAACATTCGAAACTAATGGATAGAGAAAACAACTTCTTCCAGCACAGGTCAAGGTAGCACTTAGAATATGCTGGACCGGTCCATAACAGGGGGCCATAGATTCTTGTATATCTACGACCAGGTTTTAAACATCTCGAACGATTCGTCAATGTACCATTCCAAGTCATTCATCAGTATAACGTGCAGTTCATCACCCACGAGCGCCGGGAAGTCGTAATACAGAGTCCTATAAACTTATATTTGCTATCTCAGGTCTGGTCCTTGTTGGTCCCTATATTTACACGCTGCTAGCTAAGGAGCGCCTTTCTGGTCCTTGTTAGCTCTAATGTCTTACACACTGCTAGCTAAGGAACGCCTCTATGGTCCTTGTTGGCCCTAATGTCTTACACACTGCTAGTTAAGAAGCGCCTCTCTGACCCTTGTTGGCCTTAATGTCGTATACACTGCTAGTTAAGGAGCGCCTCTCTGGTCCTTGTTGGCCCTAATGTCTTACACAGTGCTAGTTAAGAAGCGCCTCTCTGACCCTTGTTGGCCTTAATGTCGTATACACTGCTAGTTAAGGAGCGCCTCTCTGGTCCTTGTTGGCCCTAATGTCTTACACAGTGCTAGTTAAGGAACGCCTCTCTGGTCCTTGTTGGCCCTAATGTCTTACACAGTGCTAGTTAAGGAGCGCCTCTCTGGTCCTTGTTGGCCCTAATGTCTTACACAGTGCTAGTTAAGGAACGCCTCTCTGGTCCTTGTTGGCCCTAATGTCTTACACAGTGCTAGTTAAGGAGCGCCTCTCTGGTCCTTGTTGGCCCTAATGTCTTACACACTGCTTGCAACGGATCACCTCCACGTCCTTGTTGGTACTATTATTTTTCACTCTGCTAGCTAAGGATCGTCTCTGTGACTTTGTCGGATGATGTACAGATTGTTAGCCTGTCTGGTCCTTGTTGGTCCTAATGGTGCACGAAATACATATATCTAAGGAGTGCCACTCTCTGGCCCGTTTTGTTCCTAATGATGCAGGGGTTGGTTATTAAGAGAGAAAACTCCTCGTCACATTGAAATACAATCTATCATGAGATCATTGATTGTGTTCACTATCCGTGTTAAGTATTAAACAAATGAAGGTATGGCGCTGAACAATCAGAAAGCAATACATATGGACCGCTATAATGTACTGTGAGGCTGCGGAGTATTGGCTGGGTGACGACCTATCTATTATTCAAACATTTTGGCACGCCTGATAGTTTCATTAGAAAGCACAACTTATGCACGTGAAATTCACATAAAGTACATTAAGTACGATGGATTATATACTTAACGTACACACTCCTACACCTGGACATTGACATATACATCAAGGTCATATACTACAAAGCTCTATTGTTATCCATCGTCCAGTTCATCATTTAAGACATAGATTTTCGTTTGGTCGGTTTCTTAATGAATCCCAGATGCATGATTACGATAACCCCTGTAAGTTTGAGACCAACTTCAAATTGAAATGGATGTTTTGCTTTTACATTCATTAATAAAAATAAGTCACAAAAGTAGATGAATAAAAAAGAGCCGCATGTTTCAGGAGTTCCGTGAAAAAATACATCCATTTTGTTTTAAACTGTCGAAAAATAACCATTTTTCCAGCAGTCGACCAATTAGAAAGTTCTGCAAACCTCATGGACCTCTGGCAAACTGTACAGTTAACCAACAAAGCTCTGGTGATATAAAATCACACACTTACGCCTTCAGATAACGAAGAATGACGTAATCCAGCCGTCTTTGTTGTTAATACATTTTATTTGTTATTAATAAGAACGACAATTTTGCTCGGAATTGAAGTCCTCTTAAAAAGTTATCAAATCGCGCGAAAATTGTGTTACTGAAGATTTATTAAATGTACTTCTCTATTCTTAAATGAAAGGTGTTTGCGGCATCTACTTCCCCAAGCCTATCTATCAGTTCTGTGTGGATGTAAGACTTGGGGCAATTGTCGGCAGAGTTCAAATACTCCAGAACGCCAGCCGTCATTGTAACGACCAGGACATTCAATTTCACACTGTCGATGTCAGCAGAAACCCATTGGCTGTATTCAGCGTCAACTCATCGGGTTGGATGCACGTGGAATCGTTATCAATAAACGGTTCTACTTCAAAGCGTAAGTCTTGTATTAGCTGATACTTATCATGTCACCTGTCTTATACATTTTACCCGGCCCCTTTCCTGTTCTAATTCTTATACAAAAAGTATCGGAAGAAATTTTTGTCTTTAGATATGGCTCACTGGTGCCGAAACCCGCACTATAAGCATAGGTTTTCACCTTTCCTAAAAATATTCATTTATAACAGAAAATTTAAGTGGTGATTTCTGGAAAGTAATAATAAAAAAATCTTTTACATTAAGAAGGCGATAATGAAGCTGTTCTATCTTCGCCTTATAAAAAGTAATGCAAATTTTTTTGAGTTTATCGATGAAAATAATATCATTTAAATATTTGTGTATTGTTTTCAAAAATGACTCCTCAAGATAGCATTGATATGAAAGCATTTGTCCATTTACAAAATAACACCCCAAAGCATATTGTTTTTCATTACATATTGTGATGGTGGTCACCGTGCACTCCTTTTATAAAGTGATGGGGTTGGTTATTATTAGATCATAAATACCCCTAGTCTACGAAAGTGAAAATTATGTAAGTTCCGTCAGAACATTTAACAAGTTACCACTATTACATCACTACTGAATGAGCAAACACCTCTGGCCAAATGGTAAAAAAACGATACGCTTTCTTCAAAGGACAAAGTAAATTTTCAACTGAAAATTGATGTCTTCACTTTAATTACACTCAAATCTCCAACAGGTTTATTGTAATGATCCAACCGAAATCTCCCTTGATGGAATTTGTCCCTGAGTGTCTATAGTGTTAATAGATCAACGTAAAACCATTTTGTTTCAGAAATTGAATTACAATTAAGGCTCAGACAAATCCGATAACGGCTATAATGTGGAGGCATTGGTAGAGTAATTTATTTCTACCATTGTTTCTGGTTAATAGCACGATAGGAGTCTTAAGGATGGTGTTAATAGCGGTCTTACATTATTGCCTATTAAATTTTCATTTGTATCAGAATTTTTGTTACACAAGCTCAGACAACTTTATATGACCGTTCTTTTCCTTCTATAGACGACAGCTGTTATTATTGGTCAAGAAATATTCGAGAAAGTTTTAACCTGTAACATCAGTAGTCTGTAGATAATGACAGATTTACATCCCAACTCGTCACATAAGGACCTTGTTATGTACCGATATTATTTTGTCTGATGTAATCAACTATTTCTTTGTTATTTGCAGAGAATACACATAAACTTGAATTATCAGTTTCTTGCGGTGGTGAATTTTCGGGAAAGGTTCCTATTATAATACAGCCAAATGATCAGTGCCCTTGTGCGATACCACACCACAATACAACGGCATGGGTTTCAAAAGTCTGCTTTCAAGAAGAAGAATTGCATTTTATTGTTGAGGAAAATACTAAATCCGTCCGACTAGGAAACGTTGTTTCTTGTGAGTTTGGACATGGATTTAACAGAACTTACCATATCACAACAGGTAAGTCCTGACGAGTAGGAATTTAACAGAACTTACCATATCACAACAGGTAAGTCCTAACGAGTAGGAATTTAACAGAACTTACCATATCACAACAGGTAAGTCCTAACGAGTAGGAATTTAACAGAACATACCATATCACAACAGGTAAGTCCTAACGAGTAGGAATTTAACAGGACTTACCGTATCACAACAGGTAAGTCCTAACGAGTAGGAATTTAACAGGAGGTACGCCACAACGAGTATAATTTTTGGGACAGATCAGAAAAATAAAATGGCCGGCAGACAACCATCTTGGTTTTTCCAAAGAAGTTTGTTATCGCTATTCCTTGAGAAGAATCAGATGGATCTCTCTAAAAATTCATTTGTAGGTTTTCCTTAATCTCTAGTTGTACCGGTTTAATTTTGGGACCGAAGACGGCCATCCTGGATTTTGACTTTTAAAGTTTTATCGCTCTTTCCTGAGAATTACTGCATAAGTTTTTCTCAAATTTCATGTGTAGGCTCCCCTTTGTCCGTTGTTGTGCCCATTTGATTTTGGGACTTATCAGAAAAAACAAAATCCCTTCCAAGTGAGCACCTTGGATTTGGCAGTTAAAGTTTATTATTGCTATTTCTGCAAAGCATTAATGTTCAAATCCTTATCATTAAGAGCAGACACAGAGAAAAGACGACAAAGAAGGACAATATCCAGTTTTCAAAAAAAAAAATAAATAAAGATCAAACAATGATTGGCGCCAAGATTCCCCTGGGATCTCTTGTTTTCTAATGGTGACGTTTCTTTTTTTATATTCTAATTAGTTGTGACGTGGTTTCTTTTCGTGATATATTTAGTTTTTACATGTTTCCTTTTTAATGCTATATAAATTCTGCTATGGCACTTTTCCCCTCATGCTATTAAAATTTCGCTGTGACTCGGTTCTCATTTTGGAATATCCTAAATTGGCTGTGGAGTGTTTCCGGTCATAATATTTTGATTAATTGTGACGTTTACATTTAATAATGTTTAATAACTTTAACACTTTAACATATTTATGACCTTATTCTCTATTTTGAATTAGTTTTGACATGTTTCCTTTAAGATGCAATATATATTCCTCTATGTCGCGTTTCCCCTTCATACTGTTTGAATTTTCGTTGTGGCTTATAAATATTACTTAGATTTTGCGATGACGTTTCTTATTGTATGATGTTACATTCCGCCGTTTATTATACTTCTATCGCCTCTTGAAAAAAACCGTTTCTGGCTAATGACTTTTGTGATTTTTCAATTCCGTTTCATAATGGCCGCTGTAACGGTTGTTACATCATCCTGTGATCGTGCAAAAACATATTAGAAATGTTTAACTGATTACACGTACGGTTACATGGGTTATTGGTAGCTACATGTTATATGATATGTTGATAATACGTGCCCTTGTATGATGCCCATTGTATTCAGAAGAAAATTTAGTCGGCTTATTGTCAACAAAGATCTCTACGTTAATTTAGGGATGCCTTCGTGGCAATTTCTCCGCGCTCGCGATGTGAAAATTTTCCCGTCTTAATATATGGTTTCTTCTAAAAAATGTGAACTTAGATAATAGGTATTTTTCATTTCCATCGCACAGTAGAGGAAGCCATTTTTGTCAAAGAAGCCTACAGTATGACCATCAAAGAGACTCGGTAAGCTCGGCTCGTTTTAGTGTGACTTCCATATTCCGTACAGCTCGCTGTAGGTAGCAGTCGCACCTACGTCTAGCCATTTCCTACACGTCGATACCAGGGGCTATATGTCAGAAAACACAGCTGGCCAATATCTGGACAACCGGAAATTGTTTTCTTACTACAATACCAAGAATAAAACCAATGATGTTTTTTCCTACTTCGTATTCTACATGTGCCCATGTAACAAGCATTGTTCAGTCAATTTGTAATGAATTTATTAACAAATATGTGAACATTTCACCCGCATTTTTTTTTCGTGATAATTCTGTCTATAGATTCATCTTTACAGACAATTACCTGTTTTTTTTTTTAGTTTTTTTTCCCTTCGATCCACAGAGTTTAATTTGTTTAGGTCCCACGTGCCAATCCTAATTTGTAAGGCCTGTTGTTCTAAATGTGTGATGATGTTTTTTATTGCTTTACCCACCAAGGAGACCATTCTCAGTGTTTACTTATGACGCTTCAGTATTATTGTGAGAATACCATGTAATATACACCAACCCGTGCTTGATCTTATTACATTCATGTACAGAAAGAAATCTTTAAAAACACTATTTTATCGCTGACTCGTCTAGAGCTCAATTGCGTTTGTTTCACCGCCTTTTTTAAATAATCATTCTTGATTGTGAAGGATGACTCCCTTATTCAAGAAATGAAATTAAAGAATAGTGGATTTTGAAGAATTTCAAAAACGTTTTTTTTTAATTAGCCATGGGTTTCCAATTATGATAGGAAGACCGTAGTTACACCGCGAACAGTTCTCAGTTTAACTCGTCAATAGAGTAAAGGTGGTCCCTGAAAACCATTTGTCATGAATTATTCCATAGAATATCCCAAGATTTAGAAGACCTACTCCCGATCAAGACAAATTAGAAATATACTTACTGAATTCCTTTGTCGAGTTTAAGACCTTCTCAACTGACGCTCTGCATGTATTTTAAAACAAACGATGCCTCTTTCTTGTCAGGCTTACATTTTGGTTCCCATTATTCGATGGTTCAGATTTTTACGATGTAAACAAAGCTTGAAGCATCAATGGTGTATTTTTTTTTATAGAAGTCACGAAACACACTATGCCTTTGTGTATCAACGATATTTTCATGGAATTTATTCTAACCCAGGTTTTTTTTCATGAAAGATAAGACACTGTGTAAATAACGAAATTAAACACCGCGAAATAACGAATGATAGAATATTCAGAAAACAATGAAAGATGGAAAGCTACGAAAATAATGAAAGGTAGACGCCGCCTAAACAAAGACAAACAACACCATGAAAACAAAACACCACGAAAACAAGGATATAACACCACGAAAACAAAGAACACCACGAAAACCAATATAGAACACCACGAAAACAAAAGATATAATATGTGTTATTATTTTAGAAAGTGACATATTTAGACTGAGCATAAATTGACTAGGTGAATAGAATGTAGCACATTCCCCGTATAGTAGATTTTTCCTTAAACGTTTAAATATTGTGATAAATCTAGTGTTTTTCGTCAAACGTTAGTATCCTGATATACACAAATTCAGAATTTAACACCTGATGTTGTAGATCAGGGGGGATGGGGGTTTGAAGGCATTTCTCCGAGTTCATGAATACCGTGTTTATGAATTTCCTATACGAAGTTACCTGTGGGTTATGTTTAAATATCTTCTCCCGCAGATTCTCTGTCAGACAAATTCGAGGTTGATGGAGCTTCAGGTGAGGTGTTTTTATTGTCGGCCTTCGACAGAGAAGTGGAGGACAAGGTCAGCTTCAGTTTACAGTGTTCCGTCAGCAGGGATGGCAGATTAGTCGGCGAGACCG
The DNA here is from genome assembly GCF_031769215.1 of Ylistrum balloti. Classification (NCBI taxonomy): domain Eukaryota; kingdom Metazoa; phylum Mollusca; class Bivalvia; order Pectinida; family Pectinidae; genus Ylistrum; species Ylistrum balloti. The sequence continues at coordinate 158,895 of NW_026782781.1, read as the reverse complement.
TAACTGACGTACATATCGCCATCGGGGACACGAACGACAACCCAATTTTATTTCAGAACAACAAGGACAGAGACACTGTCAATTACACATCAGAAAAACAGGTATAATGGTGGTTACCATATATGGTGGTATAAAACATTATCTATATATGCTGTTCATCATGTTGGATATTTGTGGATCAACACAACATAACAATATCTCGTGTTGAAGGTGGAAGCAGTATTCATGGCTATCGGTACTGAACCAGAACTAGGTGTAATGGTTGGTACAGTATTTCTTGTTGTACATGTAGTGGTTCAATCCTATTTGTTAAGTTATTCATTTCGCGAAGAAAATATTTCGTTAACAGTTGGGTAACCACATGGTTTTTCCTTCAAATAGGCCTTTCCTTTACTATATTCAATGTTTATAAACGCGATTTATCAATATTTAAGACCTTTAAAAATATTTTTATTGCAGTTGTATAGTGTGGTGCTAAATGATCGGGATCTGCTAAGTTGTGATCATCACAGAACGCACGTGTCACTGGACCCTCGTGGCGCCTGTAGTCACACTGCAATCGACATCGGTCACCATCTTGGTTCTGGACCTTCTCGCCATGTCGTTTGTCGGCTAAGTAAGTTTGCGTCATCATCTGGACTCTAGACCTTTTCGCACTGTTGTGTGTCAGCTGGCTGTGTATTGGTCACTATTTGGGTTCTGTTGACATTATATATATTTCATTAATATTTATATTTTTCACGAGTTCATTTTCACGTACTCCTGAAATATATATGATCTTAAACAGGAAACAATTGAACTTATATTATTATTTTGAAAATAGATGTTTGATCGTCTGGAAAATGGCTACATTAGTTTATATGGCTATAAACGTTATGGATAATATCGCGCAAGTTTAACTTAACGTTTAACTGTCGTGTTTACATTTTGTACTTTCACTTTTCAACTACCGACGTGGAGATTGTTTACAGAAGTGTTATCACAATGCACTCTGAGAGAGGTTGGTCGCGCTGGACAACAAGACGACGCCATTTTTAATCAGTTGATTTACGTTGCATAGAAATGTACATGATTTATGTCTGATGAGATGGAACTGCAACTGATTCAACTTTCGCTTCAGTTTCGTCCGAAAATTGTCGAATTTCACAGGAGTGATTTGAAAACATCAGTCTCGGTCAAAACTACGAAAGTTATATCATCACTGGAAAATTTATATGATCTGGGATATATCGTATATTATAAGTTTCAAACTGATAAACTCCTATATTTCGCTGGCAGAGATATAATAAAATTCACACGTAAATTATAATACATGTAACGACTCTGATTAATGTTCATGCTGTCTTATTAGTCTGACTGATGTACATGTTGTCTTATGTCTGATTAATGTACATGTTGTCTTATTAGTCTGACTAATGTAGATGTCTTATTAGTCTGACTAATGTACATGTTGTCTTATGTCTGATTAATGTACATGTTGTCTTATTAGTCTGACTAATGTAGATGTCTTATTAGTCTGACTAATGTACATGTCTTATTAGTCTGACTAATCAACGTATTGTGACCGTGACTAATGTATGTTATTTACATATGACTAATGTACGTGGTATTTGTATGTACATGTTATGGGTCAGACTAGTGTACGTGTTATGGGTTTGACCAATGTATGTGTTATGACCATGACTAATGTACGTGTTATGGGTCTGACTAATGTATATGTTTTGGGTCTGACTAATGTACGTGTTATGGGTCTGACTAATGTACGTGTTATAGGTCTGACTTATGTATGTGTTATGGGTCTGACTAATGTACGTGTTATGGGTCTGACTAATGTATATGTTTTGGGTCTGACTAATGTACGTGTTATGGGTCTGACTAATGTACGTGTTATGGGTCTGACTAATGTACGTGTTATGACCATGACTTAAGTATGTGTTATGAGTCTGACTAATGTATGTGTTATGGGTCTGACTAATGTACGTGCTACGGGTCTGACTAATGTATGTGTTATGGGTCTGACTAATGTACGTGTTATAGGTCTGACTTATGTATGTGTTATGGGTCTGACTAATGTACGTGTTATGGGTCTGACTAATGTATATGTTTTGGGTCTGACTAATGTACGTGTTATGGGTCTGACTAATGTACGTGTTATGGGTCTGACTAATGTACGTGTTATAGGTCTGACTTATGTATGTGTTATGGGTCTGACTAATGTACGTGTTATGGGTCTGACTAATGTATATGTTTTGGGTCTGACTAATGTACGTGTTATGGGTCTGACTAATGTACGTGTTATGACCATGACTTAAGTATGTGTTATGAGTCTGACTAATGTACGTGTTATGGGTCTGACTAATGTACGTGTTATGGGTCTGACTTATGTATGTGTTATGGGTCTGACTAATGTACGTGTTATGGGTCTGACTAATGTATATGTTTTGGGTCTGACTAATGTACGTGTTATGGGTCTGACTAATGTACGTGTTATGGGTCTGACTAATGTACGTGCTACGGGTCTGATAATGTATGTGTTATGGGTCTGACTAATGTTCGTGCTATGGGTCTGATAATGTACGTGATGCTGAACTTCTCGTGATGCACTTATTTTCTTGATTTATGGTATCAAACGATAAAACAAACATCTGCTATTTGATATGTTATTATACCAAACTACGAAGCAGATGGCTTGTTACACGGTAGTTGACTTATCATATCGTGCCGACGACAAATGCACATATGGTCGGCCAAACCTCAACAACTGTAGCCATGTCCACCCGCCAACAATTCCGGGAAATCGTGCTTGTCCAATAACATGCCAACTGATTGCAGTGATCGTCAGTGAACGTCATTTCGCTGGCTATGTTTGTCTCTAAAAAGCCTTGTTCTCTTCAAACCGATCCGTTTATAATGTTGATCTTATACTACCTTACTTACTTATTACAATTAGCTGATCACTGGGATGATATATCCAGGCAATATTTCCGATAAGGTAGGGGTATTTTTTATCGTTACCGTCCTCGGCTAATATTTGAAGCGAGAATCAAGCGCTGGCCGAGGGCCTTCACGTTACATGATATTGATATTACGTTCAGTTAATAGAATAATATTGTTAATTGTTGATTATAGGTTGTTCTCAGTATAATATGTATAACAAAGTAGTTCTCAGTATAATATGTATAACAAAGTAGTTCTCAGTATAATATGTATAACAAAGTAGTTCTCAGTATAATATGTATAACAAAGTAGTTCTCAGTATAATATGTATAACAAAGTAGTTCTCAGTATAATATGTATAACAAAGTAGTTCTCAGTATAATATTTATACAAAAGTAGTTCTCAGTATAATATGTAAACAAAGTAGTTCTCAGTATAATATGTATAACAAAGTAGTTCTCAGTATAATATGTATAACAAAGTAGTTCAGTATAATATGTAGTAGTTCTCAGTATAATATGTATAACAAAGTAGTTCTCAGTATAATATGTATAACAAAGTAGTTCTCAGTATAATATGTATAACAAAGTAGTTCTCAGTATAATATGTATAACAAAGTAAAGTAGTTCTCAGTATAATATGTATAACAAAGTAGTTCTCAGTATAATATGTATAACAAAGTAGTTCTCAGTATAATATGTATAACAAAGTAGTTCTCAGTATAATATGTATAACAAAGTAGTTCTCAGTATAATATGTATAACAAAGTAGTTCTCAGTATAATATGTATAACAAAGTAGTTCTCAGTATAATATGTATAACAAAGTAGTTCTCAGTATAATATGTATAACAAAGTAGTTCTCAGTATAATATGTATAACAAAGTAGTTCTCAGTATAATATGTATAACAAAGTAGTTCTCAGTATAATATGTATAACAAAGTAGTTCTCAGTATAATATGTATAACAAAGTAGTTCTCAGTATAATATGTATAACAAAGTAGTTCTCAGTATAATATGTATAACAAAGTAGTTCTCAGTATAATATGTATAACAAAGTAGTTCTCAGTATAATATGTATAACAAAGTAGTTCTCAGTATAATATGTATAACAAAGTAGTTCTCAGTATAATATGTATAACAAAGTAGTTCTCAGTATAATATGTATAACAAAGTAGTTCTCAGTATAATATGTATAACAAAGTAGTTCTCAGTATAATATGTATAACAAAGTAGTTCTCAGTATAATATGTATAACAAAGTAGTTCTCAGTATAATATGTATAACAAAGTAGTTCTCAGTATAATATGTATAACAAAGTAGTTCTCAGTATAATATGTATAACAAAGTAGTTCTCAGTATAATATGTATAACAAAGTAGTTCTCAGTATAATATGTATAACAAAGTAGTTCTCAGTATAATATGTATAACAAAGTAGTTCTCAGTATAATATGTATAACAAAGTAGTTCTCAGTATAATATGTATAACAAAGTAGTTCTCAGTATAATATGTATAACAAAGTAGTTCTCAGTATAATATGTATAACAAAGTAGTTCTCAGTATAATATGTATAACAAAGTAGTTCTCAGTATAATATGTATAACAAAGTAGTTCTCAGTATAATATGTATAACAAAGTAGTTCTCAGTATAATATGTATAACAAAGTAGTTCTCAGTATAATATGTATAACAAAACAAAGTAGTTCTCAGTATAATATGTATAATGTAAACAAAGTAGTTCTCAGTATAATATGTAAACAAAGTAGTTCTCAGTATAATATGTATAACAAAGTAGTTCTCAGTATAATATGTATAACAAAGTACTCAGTATAATATGTATAACAAAGTAGTTCTCAGTATAATATGTATAACAAAATATGTAGTAATTCTCAGTATAATATGTAAACAAAAGTAGTTCTCAGTATAATATGTATAAAAGTAGTTCTCAGTATAATATGTAAACAAAGTAGTTCTCAGTATGATATGTAAACAAAAGTAGTTCTCAGTATAATATGTAAACAAAAGTAGTTCTCAGTATAATATGTATAACAAAGTAGTTCTCAGTATAATATGTAAACAAAGTATTCTCAGTATAATATGTAAACAAAGTAACAAAGTAGTTCTCAGTATAATATGTAAACAAAGTAGTTCTCAGTATAATATGTATAACAAAGTAGTTATCAGTATAATATGTATAACAAAGTAGTTCTCAGTATAATATGTAAACAAAGTAGTTCTCAGTATAATATGTATAACAAAGTAGTTCTCAGTATAATATGTATAACAAAGTAGTTCTCAGTATAATATGTATAACAAAGTAGTTCTCAGTATAATATGTAAACAAAGTAGTTCTCAGTATAATATGTAAACAAAGTAGTTCTCAGTATAATATGTATAACAAAGTAGTTCTCAGTATAATATCTATACAAAAGTAGTTCTCAGTATAATATGTAAAAAAAAGTAGTTCTCAGTATAATATGTAAAGTAGTTCTAGTATAATATGTATAACAAAGTAGTTCTCAGTATAATATGTAAAACAAAGTAGTTCTCAGTATAATATGTATAACAAAGTAGTTCTCAGTATAATATGTAAACAAAGTAGTTCTCAGTATAATATGTAAACAAAGTAGTTCTCAGTATAATATGTAAACAAAAGTAGTTCTCATATGTAAAAAAAGTAGTTCTAATGTAAAAAAAGTAGTTCTCAGTATAATATGTATAACAAAGTAGTTCTCAGTATAATATGTATAACAAAGTAGTTCTCAGTATAATATGTATAACAAAGTAGTTCTCAGTATAATATGTATAACAAAGTAGTTCTCAGTATAATATGTAAAAAGTAGTTCTCAGTAAATATGTAGTAGTTCTCAGTATAATATGTAAACAAAGTAGTTCTCAGTATAATATGTATAACAAAGTAGTTCTCAGTATAATATGTATAACAAAGTAGTTCTCAGTATAATATGTATAACAAAGTAGTTCTCAGTATAATATGTATAACAAAGTAGTTCTCAATAATATGTAAACAAAGTAGTTCTCAGTATAATATGTAAACAAAAGTAGTTCTCAGTATAATATGTAAACAAATGTAAACAAAGTAGTTCTCAGTATAATATGTAAACAAAGTAGTTAATATGTATAACAAAGTAGTTCTCAGTATAATATGTATAACAAAGTAGTTCTCAGTATAATATGTAAACAAAGTAATTCTCAGTATAATATGTATAACAAAGTAGTTCTCAGTATAATATCTATAACAAAAGTAGTTCTCAGTATAATATGTAAAAAAAAGTAGTTCTCAGTATAATATGTAAACAAAAGTAGTTCTCAGTATGATATGTAAACAAAGTAGTTCTCAGTATAATATGTATAACAAAGTAGTTCTCAGTATAATATGTATAACAAAGTAGTTCTCAGTATAATATGTAAACAAAGTAGTTCTCAGTATAATATGTAAACAAAGTAGTTCTCAGTATAATATGTAAACAAAGTAGTTCTCAGTATAATATGTAAACAAAGTAGTTCTCAGTATAATATGTAAACAAAGTAGTTGTCAGTATAATATGTAAAAAAAGTAATTCTCAGTATAATATGTAAACAAAAGTAGTTCTCAGTATAATATGTATAACAAAGTAGTTCTCAGTATAATATGTAAACAAAGTAGTTCTCAGTATAATATGTAAACAAAGTAGTTCTCAGTATAATATGTAAACAAAGTAGTTCTCAGTATAATATGTAAACAAAGTAGTTCTCAGTATAATATGTATAACAAAGTATAATATGTAAACAAAGTAGTTCTCAGTATAATATGTAAACAAAGTAGTTCTCAGTATAATATGTAGTATAATATGTAAAAAGTAATTCTCAGTATAAAGTAGTTCTCAGTATAATATTTATAACAAAGTAGTTCTCAGTATAATATGTAAACAAAGTAGTTCTCAGTATAATATGTAGTAACAAAGTAGTTCTCAGTATAATATGTAAACAAAGTAGTTCTCAGTATAATATGTATAACAAAGTAGTTCTCAGTATAATATGTATAACAAAGTAGTTCTCAGTATAATATGTAAAAAAAAGTAGTTCTCAGTATAATATGTAAACAAAGTAGTTCTCAGTATAATATGTAAACAAAGTAGTTCTCAGTACAAAGTAGTTCTCAGTATAATATGTATAACAAAAAGTAGTTCTCAGTATAATATGTAAACAAAGTAGTTCTCAGTATAATATGTATAACAAAGTAGTTCTCAGTATAATATGTATAACAAAGTAGTTCTCAGTATAATATGTATAACAAAGTAGTTCTCAGTATAATATGTATAACAAAGTAGTTCTCAGTCAGTATAATATGTATAACAAAGTAGTTCTCAGTATAATATGTATAACAAAGTAGTTCTCAGTATAATATGTATAACAAAGTAGTCCTCAGTATAATATGTATAACAAAGTAGTTATCAGTATAATATGTATAACAAAGTAGTTCTCAGTATAATATGTATAACAAAGTAGTTATCAGTATAATATGTATAACAAAGTAGTTATCAGTATAATATGTATAACAAAGTAGTTCTCAGTATAATATGTATAACAAAGTAGTTCTCAGTATAATATGTATAACAAAGTAGTTATCAGTATAATATGTATAACAAAGTAGTTATCAGTATAATATGTATAACAAAGTAGTTATCAGTATAATATGTATAACAAAGTATTAAGTATAATATGTATAACAAAGTAGTTATCAGTATAATATGTATAACAAAGTAGTTAATCAGTATAATATGTATAACAAAGTAGTTATCAGTATAATATGTATAACAAAGTAGTTATCAGTATAATATGTATAACAAAGTAGTTCTCAGTATAATATGTATAACAAAGTAGTTCTCAGTATAATATGTATAACAAAGTAGTTCTCAGTATAATATGTATAACAAAAGTAGTTCTCAGTATAATATGTAAACAAAGTAGTTCTCAGTATAATATGTAAACAAAGTAATTCTCAGTATAATATGTATAACAAAAGTAGTTCAAAAGTCAGTATAATATGTAAACAAAGTAATTCTCAGTATAATATGTAAACAAAGTAACAAAAGTAGTTCTCAGTATAATATGTAAACAAAAGTAGTTCTCAGTATAATATGTAAACAAAGTAGTTCTCAGTATAATATGTAAACAAAGTAGTTCTCAGTATAATATGTAAACAAAGTAGTTCTCAGTATAATATGTTTAACAAAGTAGTTCTCAGTATAATATGTAAACAAAGTAATTCTCAGTGTAATATGTATAACAAAGTAGTTCTCAGTATAATATTTATACAAAAGTAGTTCTCAGTATAATATGTAAACAAAGTAGTTCTCAGTATAATATGTAAACAAAAGTAGTTCTCAGTATAATATGTTTAACAAAGTAGTCCTCAGTATAATATGTATAACAAAGTAGTTCTCAGTATAATATGTATAACAAAGTAGTTCTCAGTATAATATTTATACAAAAGTAGTTATCAGTATAATATGTAAACAAAAGTAGTTCTTAGTATAATATGTATAACAAAGTAGTCCCCAGTATAATATGTAAACAAAAGTAGTTCTCAGTATAATATGTAAACAAAGTAGTTCTCGGCATAATATGTAAACAAAAGTAGTTCTCAGTATAATATGTAAACAAAAGTAGTTCTCAGTATAATATGTATAACAAAGTAGTCCTCAGTATAATATGTATAACAAAGTAGTTCTCAGTATAATATGTATACACAGTAGTCCTCAGTATAATATCTATACAAAGTAGTCCTCAGTATAATATGTATAACATAAGTAGTTCTCAGTATCGTATGTATAACAAAGTAGGATTTAAGTTGTCTGGTCATGATATACAAGGATTTACTGTGAAGGAAGATTTCTCCAGTCTTTAAATAAATCATATCATATGGTAACAAGAAGGATACAGTTTATCCATGTGTTTGTACACAATATGATTGTTTGATTCTACAGAGGTCCAGGTAGAACGAGAGAAGATTTCCGATCGCGATGAGTACACCTGTATAATAAGTATTACAGATCCTCAGTACAAACCATCCGGAATTACGTCCTTTTCCAATATGGTAAGAGACACTACATATCTATTCACGTTACATTAATATTAAGGCTGTATGACTTTATTAAGGCACAACTAGGTGAAAATTAATGTGTTACGTTTCCAAAACTACATTCCAAAGAGTCACATTTCATGCCAACTTGCTAATCATGTAATAAACTATTAAATCAACACAAAAAACACTGTCATAAAAACACGATAATTAAAAATACAAGTGTTAATGATAATAAAGTTCTGTTTATCTTTTGATCTTAGAGTCAGGTATACTTCTAACTTTTGGAGTCAAACAAGTTTCACTTCATAACTTCAGCTCTTTCAGCTGTTATGCTTGATGAACAAAATTACCCAGCACACGACTAAAATATTGTTCTCTGAAATGAACAAGATATAGATGTAAAGTTGGTTTGCCAATCATTTGAGATCTACCTTTGCTCGCGGCACACTGGATTACCACCAGCTGCCACATGTGGTGACTTCATAGCGACTTCCTGGACTTCGATGTCCTCGGTTTTGTTCTCTTATAGTTTGATTATCATTTTCCCTTCCATGGTTTCATTGTGACATTGTGTTGACATTGTGCTTTTTGCTTTCTGTTGAATTTAATGATAATCTCTTGATATTTACAGTCTACTCTAACGGTCAACATCAAGATGGACAGAACAACATCATCACCTCCTTCAGAGGTCTATACAGCGACCGTTGTGGAAGGCGCTGCACGTCTTACACGAGTAAGTTACACGTGTGTATTTACGATGTAGTAATGGCTGCAACACCATCAGTATATAGATGATAGGTAATCTGTGTAAGTTAAACTTTACGGTTATCACGAGATTCTTGTGTTCCAGATCCATACATTAGGAAACACACACAGGAGTTATTTCTCCAACAGTCTAGCCTCAGCTTTCGGAGTAACCCGTTATGAAGGAATCGTTTACGTAGATAAACCCGCACTTTTAGAAGGCAGTAGACAGCAGAATTTCACCGTGTCAGCATACGCCTCGGATGCTAAAGGAGAACAGAAAATTGTCCTCACAGTGAAAATACTGAGAAACTCCAGGAGGAAACCTCCCTGCAGTAAGTATCATACATAATGTATTGCACTTGAAATGACTGGACATCATCCCCATTATAATCAGATGTCTAAATTGCACCACGTGTAATGTCGGACTAAACAGTTATTGTAGGAGAGCTCGGTTGACTTATCTACCCGTCTGTCTCAGGTACTTCCATACTTAAACGACTTCAGCGTAGTATAGAAACGCTTGATTGACGCGTTGAAGCCCGCAAAAACCTCCTTTTTTGACATGTGAAAAGACCTGAAATCCGGCGTTGTACAATGTGTCGCCAACAGAAAATGTTACACAGGTCATGATATTGGGGACAAGTCTTTGAACATCTATTCAGAGATCTGTTAACGACATAGCTTTGGAATACGGGTTTTGTAATATCTAGAAAATAACATCACAGTACGTACTACTGAATCTCCACGATCGTCATGTAGCTTAGTGGTTCAGCATCTTTCTTGTACGCGGTCTAGAAAAGGTTTCGTTTAAAGTAGATCAGATGTCATTTTATATACTTAACTTCGTGAAATTTCTCACGAAAAGGAATTTCAGTAATGAGGAAAATACTTACGAAACCATGAGTCTATTTTTAACTTTGAAGGAGGACATTTTATTTTGATATTTACTAATATAGGAATTCCAATTGTAACTATGCAGGTTGGTTAACGTGTTTATTTCTATACTATAACCAGATGAGTCGTGTTCCCGCCATGATGGACGAGATGGGTGTCAATCGTCTTGTGGACTCGGACTATTGGTGGGGACATGTGTTTGGCGCATGGGCGAGAAGGGCGGCTGGACCACCAAGTACGGCACGTGCACGTATGACAAGGCTTTGTGCCCCGATACAAAATGTGATGAGCTGGAAAGTCAGAATCCACAATTGTGTCCTCAAGATTGTACAAGTATGTAATCAATAAGATATCAAACCAAAGATATTAAATATACTCTGGCCACGCATCGCATAACCGAAAACATATGCTTTTATTGTCACGTGTTTTGTTTGAAATAGAACATGAAGTATGTTCCAGTTATATTTCCATGACGTTGGACCAGCATCTAGGAGGGGCTGATACTTATCCCGAGTAATAATTGCCTCACAGCTTTCTTCAATCTTGTTTTAAGCACACGTAACACCAATCACCACTAATGATAATGTTTGTGTAATCCCGTGTTCTTAACTCTCTCCGTACATCTACCGTCGCTGATGTATCGTTACAGTACCCTTCTTACCTAATTAAGTGGTTAAAATCAAGTCCAATAGATTTAAAACATATCGATTCTAGACTTAAATGTATCGCCGCATGGAAATTTACGACTTGTCTTTCTTAAGCAATAAATAACTATTATAAAATATCTTAAAACTGAATGATTTAAGTGGAAGTCCTTCCGAGGCCTTAAAGAGGCCAAATGGAGAATTATGTAGCAAGCAATTGAGACGCCTCTATCAACGGTTAAGCACTATTTTATCACACAGAGTGCTAAGTACTACAGACAGTGTCGGCTCCCTTTCCTATCTGATTTATACAAGAAATCCACTTCTGAGACTATCATCAAGAACATAAATGACATTCAGAGACAATTCGTTTGTGATCAAATGTAATTATTTCCTGGATATTTTCATTTCACGTATAAGAGGGCAAATGTTGTTTGTTTTAGGTAAGGAGAAGGTTGTTACCAAATCCTCTTGATAATATCGGAATTGTTTTGATATTGCTCTAATGTTGAATTTTGAATAAAATATTATTTGAACTAAATGTTCTTTCTTGACTGAAACACTTACATAACTCATTTGAGATTTAGAGTATTTTATACTATACGTCATTAATTGGACGAAGTAAGCATACTTTATATAATTCAAATATAATGTACATAGCTTGTATTAATAAGGCATATTTTGTATAACAATGTATATCACTTTTATTTTACGACATCCATTTTGCATGATATTGATGAAGTTACCTATTTTGTATTTGTAATAATTCTTTATATTACTAATTTTACGACATCCATTTTGTATTCGTGAGCTTCGTTAGCAGTAGGGAAAAGCAAACACTATGGCGTCATTCACATCAAAATTGAAAATATCATCGTAGCAAATAGAAAGCATGATTCCCTTTGGTCACTATAAGTTTGTAGATTTATTAAGTAGCATTTAGGTATGATACTGTTATCGCTGATAGTGTGAGGTAGATTTATGATACATATTTTTATGAAGTACTGGTACTTCACTAATTTATCAAAAAAAATGATTTACGTTAAAGCTGCCTTGTATCAAGTTATACATCTCATATTTGACAAAAGTCAACATATTTTGTTAAAGAAATCAGTTGACTTTTATGCACTTCCGCTTCAATAGGTCATTATTTCTAGCGACAAACCTTATTTTTCATTCCTTATCTCCCCCTCAAGATTGCGACACGCTTGGACCCTCGCGATACTGACGTATCCTTCAACGGTGAACCACAATGCCGTTCATTCAATATCATATATATGTTGTTTATATTTGTAAATGCTTGTAATGCTGTAGATAATGTATCAAACTTATTTTGACGATACCTATTTATCTGTCAGATAAAACCGTAGGAACTGTCAAACTGAACACCAATGTTAATCCACCTCGAGGGATAGCTGAGGCTGTTGGTAACTGTTTCTGCTCATACACTGGCGAATGTGCTTGTGCTACGGAGGATCTCAGTCCAAGAATTACACCCAAACCTCGCGAGAGTACACTGATCAAAACACCTCAACTAGACAACTCTGGACACGCGGACAATACAACCGACCGAGACCATCACGTGACCAATGGACAGCTTTATTATCGACCTAAAGGTAATACATTACAAGTTCATCTACGTTATGATTATACACAAATGATTCCGTTCTACCACCGGTTTCCCGTTAGTTCTAGATCAACCAGATGGGAGTATATCAGGCTATGAACTCCCACTATGATTTACAGTGATTCGGTCGGTGATCGAATTGATAAAACTCGAGACGTCTCCTTGTTAAACAAAACTGGTCGCTGGTCACTTTCACTTCAGTATAGTATCAATATACAGTGTTGACATATTGAGATATCCTGGCAAAGTTGTTGGACTTACTTAAGTAAGATCTTCATAAAAAAAATCTCTACAAAGCTATCAAGTTATTGCAGTTACAAATTTATTGTCAAACATGTAATTTTGCCACAAAATTATTTATTTTTGCCATAACATACATCATTACCAAGTTTGTCAAGTTCCTCTGCTACTGTAGGTGTCGATCTGACAGTCCAAATTACAAATGTAGAATCCGTTACAAACAAAATGTCGTTACTTACTGACAGGATCGACTTCCATTTATAATTTCCGTGGTCATTCATTCTGTTCTGATAATCACATCAATACACTCCTCGACACGAAAAGTAAATAATTCCCGAAGAAACACTAGACACCTTGTTTCGCGAAATCTGACGGAGAGACGCATCAATCTGTAATAAAACATCAATGAGCAATTTTATTTCGATCGAACGGAAAAATACATTATGAAATGATATGATTATTTCTAAAAGCGTGAGCGTTTACACATTAAAATCAATAATCAAGTTATTCTTTGTTAATGATGGCGCTCTGTATATACCATCTGTTAACACTTTATTGTTTAGATATCGCCACCAATGACAAAGGTTACACTGTAATATTGTACCATAACAAGATATTAAAAGTTAACTAAAACACTCATAGAGACCTCCTAGAAAGAATAATGGCTTGTTGTTGGACTTCTGTACACCTTGTCTTGTTGTTGGACTTCTATACACTTTGGCTTGTTGTTGGACTTCTGTACACTTTGGCTTGTTGTTGGACTTCTGTACACCTTGTCTTGTTGTTGGACTTCTGTACACCTTGGCTTGTTGTTGGACTTCAGTACACCTTGGCTTGTTGTTGGACTTCTGTACACTTTGGCTTGTTGGATTTCTGTACACCTTGTCTTGTTGGACTTCTGTACACCTTGTCTTGTTGTTGGACTTCTGTACACCTTGTCTTGTTGTTGGACTTCTGTAGACCTTGGCTTGTTGTTGGACTTCTGTACACCTTGGCTTGTTGTTGGACTTCTGTACACCTTGGCTTGTTATTGGACCTCTGTACACCTTGTCTTGTAGTTGGACTTCTGTACACCTTGTCTTGTTGTTGGACTTCTGTACACCTTGGCTTGTTGTTGGACTTCTGTACACCTTGGCTTGTTGTTGGACTTCTGTAGACCTTGGCTTGTTGGACTTCTGTACACCTTGGCTTGTTGTTGGACTTCTGTACACCTTGGCTTGTTGTTGGATTTCTGTACACCTTGTCTTGTTGGACTTCTGTACACCTTGTCTTGTTGTTGGACTTCTGTACACCTTGTCTTGTTGTTGGACTTCTGTAGACTTTGGCTTGTTGTTGGACTTCTGTACACCTTGGCTTGTTGTTGGACTTCTGTACACCTTGGCTTGTTGTTGGACCTCTGTACACCTTGTCTTGTAGTTGGACTTCTGTACACCTTGTCTTGTTGTTGGACTTCTGTACACCTTGGCTTGTTGTTGGACTTCTGTAGACCTTGGCTTGTTGTTGGACTTCTGTACACCTTGGCTTGTTGTTGGACTTCTGTACACCTTGGCTTGTTGTTGGACTTCTGTACACCTTGGCTTGTTGGACTTCTGTACACCTTGGCTTGTTGTTGGACTTCTGTACACCTTGGCTTGTTATTGGACTTCTGTACACCTTGGCTTGTTGTTGGACTTCTGTACATCTTGGGTTGTTGTTGGACTTCTGTAGACCTTGGCTTGTTGTTGGACATCTGTACACCTTGTCTTGTTGTTGGACGTCTGTACACCTTGTCTTGTTGTTAGACTTCTGTACACCTTGGCTTGTTGTTGGACTCCTGTACACATTGGCTTGTTGTTGGACTTCTGTACACCTTGGCTTGTTGTTGGACGTCTGTACACCTTGGCTTGTTGTTGGACTTTTGTAGACCTTGGCTTGTTATTGGACCTCTGTACACCTTGTCTTGTTATTGGACTTCTGTAGACCTTGGCTTGTTGTTGGTCTTCTGTAGACCTTGGCTTGTTGTTGGAATTCTGTATATCTTGGCTTGTTGATTGATTCTGTAGACCTTGGCTGATGTTACGTCAATGGATGCGAGATGACTTTGAAGGACGATGCTTATCTTACCTTTGTCCGTAACACTGCTAGTAAATATATCTTTTGTCTTTACACAGACGATGGAAGTGAGACATCAAATGGGGGATGCGATGAGAACTGTAGAACCACCACGGCCGCTACTCTGGGTTGTCTTGGTGCTGTCACTTGCATCTTTGTTCTGGTTTGGCGTCTTCGAAAACGCAGATGTCAGACTAGCCAGAACATTAAAAAGCGCGTGGGTAGTCTGGTATCAGTGTCGGCTATTCCATCAGATTACCAGGATGATCGTGACAGAACTTACCACACCGCACCCCAATCCAACCACAAGGGACCTTTGGAATATACACCCGTAAGAAAGCCAGCAAGCTTGACAAATATAAGCAAATGTTTAATCTATATTTTCAAAGTAGGTCAAAACTTGGCAACAAAAGCAATATCCTAGTCTGTCTATGCTAATAATAATTTGGTAAATCAAAATTATTTGGTTTGTCTATACTAGAATATAATGTATGTTGCTATTTAATAACTTTTGCCATATAATGTATGATATTGGCATGCAATCCTTCAGCTAGTATTTTTTCCTGACAAATATTATTTTAATGAAAATCATTGGGGAAATTTGACGGTCGTCATAGTGATCTCATTGTGAAATATTATATTTATTTGATCGATTAGAAGCTGGATGTGTTAGATGCTAGTGACATTTCTTAGTTTGATCAACCAAGATTTACATGGCGGGCTGTTCTTCCGGAACATCTGGTCTTATTATCCTTGTACTTTTTCAACAGTCTCCTTGTAGATGTTTCTTCTGTTCATGTGTCGCCCTAGTGGATGTTGGATTATGATTATATTCACCCGTTGATATTTCCATGTTTATGTGGAATAAAATGGGCATTTTATATACTTTAAGCCGTGAAATAAACACATCAATCAAAAGCCCCTTTCCATTCAGTTTAAGAATAAGATACATTAGACGACTGATATTAAGGCTGGAGCATATTGAGTTAACGTACAATGAACGTTCGTTATCTACTTCTACAGACACCAGAAGATATGAAGTGGGAGTTTGAACGAGACAAGCTTATCCTTGATAAGACCCTTGGTGAGGGAGAGTTTGGGAGAGTGGTAAAGGCCAAATCATACAATTTGGACGGAAAGGACGGCTATAAAGAAGTTGCTGTCAAGATGCTCAAACGTACGTCATACTTCAAATTTAGTGTTAATGACGAATCTTGTATTAAGCTTGATATCGAGAGCACTCAACTTTACCGACCTATATATAACTTTTGTTCTGTTATTGTAAATTGACTGTAACGCTACAGAAACGTACCCTCAGATGGGTAAAATTTGTGATTGTATCGACCGGAACGGCTCTACAGGACGACGACTTGTCAACACAATTAATGTAAAGTATTACAGTTTTGTTAATTGTGTCCTGTGTCTTTTATTTCAGATTGTGCATCCTCTTCGGAACTCTCTGATCTGCTGTCAGAATTCAACCTTTTAAAGGATGTTAATCACCCGAACGTTATACGCCTGCTAGGGGCGTGTACAAGAGACGGTGAGTTTTCTGTGTAGCACTGAAATATGAAAATGAATTTTTGTTGTAATTTGGGAAGTTTGAGTACCGCGCAGGTATTTATTGTCCCTAGCTGTAAAATGTTAAGTATTGACTCAGATAGAATGTATCTAACACAGTCGATGAATAACAATGTGTTGGTGACGTATTCAGTATTCTTTAACTTACGCCATGTTCCCAGGTCCGTTCTACGTCATCGTGGAGTACTGCGAGTACGGCTCCCTACTTTCCTTTCTGAGGCGATCACGGTTGGAGGAAAATGGTTATGTCAACCATCGTTACCGACACAAGGAGTTCACTCAGCACTGTGAGAATGGCGAGTACATGGAGCCTGAGCTGCTCTCTGTTGGTGATCTGTTGTCATTTGCCTGGCAGATAGCTAAAGGAATGAAGTACCTCAGTGAGATCAAGGTGAGGACCAGTTGTCCAATCCTTTTAAAGATTAAATGAAAACATGGCTAATTTGAGGCAGTCTGTGTCTTTATCTAAAAACAATATCCAATTAGACATAATAAAGACGAAGGACAATGTACGATGAAAAAATAGAATATAACCAGAGCTAAATGTTCGGGTATTTCCACACCTTTCCCAAGTTCTTTAAACAAACCAATAATTATTTCACCTCTCTCTCTCTCTCTCTCTCTCTCTCTCTCTCTCTCTCTCTCTCTCAAGCTTATACAATTATTCAGTCAATGTTTTATGCCATCTGCAACTGTAATCAACTCCTTTGTAACCTTCCATGTCTTCAGCATTCTGTACAACATATCACGTTTATTGAAAAGTTGTCCCTCGGCATTTCTGCGAGAATATCAAATATGACAACATACTGAATCAATTATTGTTTGTTTTTAGCTGGTGCATAGAGATCTAGCTGCAAGAAACGTGTTAGTTGCAGCCGGCAAGGTTTTGAAAATATCCGACTTCGGGCTGACAAGAGATGTTTACGAAGCCGATACATATCTCAAACAAAGCAAGGTAACATTGACACGTGTTACATTCAATGCAGCCTTGGTTTACTTGCTGTGAAAAGAAACAGCCTTCCTAACTCCGTCAGCGATCTATTCGTGAAGTCAATCGATGAGACGAAATTAAACCTGGAAGCATACTTTATCACTAATTTCGTTCTCAAATAACTTTGTGGAAGTATTCTAATGTATTTTACAAGTATGGTAAATATGTATTCTTACATATGATACAGAGCTTAGTATAGGAACTTATAATTCTATTTGTGACTTGAATGTTATTGGTAGTGACTGTTATTGACTGTGAAACGACTGACTTGTCATTATCCATTTAATTCGTCTTCGGGTGTTGTCGTTGAAGCAGAGCACGTACTTTTTAACAGTCCACGTTTTTGCTTCATTCATAATTTGTCCATGTTTCATCGACTTTGATTTTGATTTAGGTTTACGTTTACTTGTCGGTACATCCTAATTGATAAGCTACTTATAATTTACAAAGATGCCAGAAATAAAAACAGCTCCATGTAATTAACTACATAGAGTCAGTCCTGGTATAATACTGGTTATGGTATTGCTAAATAACAACGTTATGATTTGTTCAGTATAGTTTAACTACGGAGTTATATGATGTCTGGACTATCCCGAAGTCTTCTTCTCAGTGAATTAACTCGACTTATATGACGGATGTCTTATTTACAAAGATATTGAGTATTTTATTATCATACATCTGAAGTTGTAATCTCGTATAGTTACCCTGTTTTATTGGATATCACAAAAGTCATCATGTAGTTACCTTTAGTTTAGAAACAGTTCATGACTGAATGAAAAAAAAAATGTTTTACATATTCTCAGCACCTTTCCAAATATAGTCTACGTTACATTAAAAATAACACTTATTGTTACGTCATTATTTTCTGTGCTTGGAAAAAGCTCAAGAAAATCAAGACTGTTGAAGAAGGATAATCCTATTATTCTATACAATGTTTTTACTTGTGTCATGAAAACACAGCGTGTATTTCCCGTGTTGTGATATTTAGAAGCTGTGATTTATGTACTTGTATGCTAATTGTAGGGTCGAATACCAGTCAAATGGTTAGCGCCAGAATCCTTGTACGCACAGATCTATACAACCCAGAGTGATGTGTGAGTATCGATGTTTGTGAAAACTGTTCTCCTTACACCAGTAAAAGCGTGTACCTTTTGTGTAGCATAGCGATACGTCAGTGGTTATCTGTATCAAAGATAAAACGTCGTTTTTAAAATGTAAGAACTTCATATATGCAGAATACCTTTAAATGTGCTATTTTTTAGGGATCTTGTCTTCGATATTTCAAACAATGGAATAAAATTGCGACCTTGGAAACGAAATAGACAGAAACAAATTCCTTTTCATGTCTTTCCTAACACAAGATACTCAATCCTTGGTAAAACACCCAAAAATGAAGGAACTACCGTCACAGTATGGGGAAATACCTTTTTGAGAACGAGTAACATTTAGTTACATGGAAATGATCATTATTAATTTAAAATATAAATTGACAGTAACATGTAAAGTATTATTTGTAGTATATTAGAGAACCATTAGACTTTCCAGAAAAAAGACAACATTGTATTTATACGACTTTCTCTCTTCAGGTGGTCCTTTGGAATTGTCCTGTGGGAAATCGTCACCCTAGGTAAGTTACTACCTATCATAACATAACCGTCAGTCTGGGTAAGTCACTACCTACCATAACATAACCGTTATCCTGGGTAAGTCACTACTTACCATAACATAACCGTCACCCTAGGTAAGTCACTACCTACCATAACATAACCGTAAGTCTGGGTAAGTCACTACCATAACATAACCGTCACCCTAGGTAAGTCACTACCTACCATAACATAACCGTCACCCTAGGTAAGTCACTACCATAACATAACCGTCACCCTAGGTAAGTCACTACCTACCATAACACAACAGTCACCCTAGGTAAGTCACTACCTACCATAACATAAACGTCACCCTAGGTATGTCACTACCATAACATAACTGTCACCCTAGGTAAGTCACTACCTACCATAACATAACCGTCACCCTAGGTAAGTCACTACCTACCATAACATAACCGTCAGCCTAGGTAAGTCACTACCTACCATAACATAACCGTCAGCCTAGGTAAGTCACTACCTACCATAACATAACCGTCACCCTAGGTAAGTCACTACCTACCATAACATAACCGTTACCCTGGGTAAGTCACTACCTACCATAACATAACCGTTATCCTGGGTAAGTCACTACCTACCATAACATAACCGTCACCCTAGGTAAGTCACTACCTACCATAACATAACCGTTATCCTGGGTAAGTCACTACCTACCATAACATAACCGTTATCCTGGGTAAGTCACTACCTACCGTAACATAACCGTTATCCTGGGTATGTCACTACCTACCGTAACATAACCGTCACCCTAGGTAAGTCACTACCTACCATAACATAACCGTTATCCTGGGTAAGTCACTACCTACCATAACATAACCGTTATCCTGGGTAAGTCACTACCTACCATAACATAACCGTTATCCTGGGTAAGTCACTACCTACCATAACATTACAATCACCCTAGGTATGTCACTACCTACCATTACATAACCGTCACCCTGGGTAAGTCACTACTTACCATAACATAACAGTCACCCTAGGTAAGTCACTACCTACCATAACATAACCGTCACCCTAGCTATGTCACTACCATAACATAACTGTCACCCTAGGTAAGTCACTACCTACCATAACATAACCGTAAGTCTGGGTAAGTCACTACCTACCGTAACATAACCGTTATCCTGGGTAAGTCACTACCTACCATAACATTACAATCACCCTAGGTATGTCACTACCATAACATAACTGTCACCCTAGGTAAGTCACTACCTACCATAACATAACCGTCACCCTAGGTAAGTTACTACCATAACATAACCGTCACCCTAGGTAAGTTACTACCTACCATAACATAACCGTCACCTTAGGTTAGTTACTACCTACCATAACATAACCGTCACCCTAGGTAAGTTACTACCTACCATAACATAACCGTCACCCTAGGTAAGTCACTACATACCATAACATAACCGTTATCCTGGGTAAGTCACTACCTACCATAACATTACAATCACCCTAGGTAAGTCACTACCTACCATAACATAACCGTCACCCTAGCTATGTCACTACCTACCATAGCATAACCGTTATCCTGGGTAAGTCACTACCTACCATAACATTACAATCACCCTAGGTAAGTCACTACCTACCATAACATAACCGTCACCCTAGGTAAGTCACTACCTACCATAGCATAACCGTTATCCTGGGTAAGTCACTACCTACCATAACATAACCGTAAGTCTGGGTAAGTCACTACCTACCATAACATAACCGTTATCCTGGGTAAGTCACTACCTACCATAACATTACAATCACCCTAGGTAAGTCACTACCTACCATAGCATAACCGTTATCCTGGGTAAGTCACTACCTACCATAACATTACAATCACCCTAGGTAAGTCACTACCTACCGTAACATAACCGTTATCCTGGGTAAGTCACTACCTACCGTAACATAACCGTTATCCTGGGTAAGTCACTACCTACCATAACATAACCGTCACCTTAGGTTAGTTACTACCTACCATAACATAACCGTCACCCTAGGTAAGTCACTACCTACCGTAACATAACCGTTATCCTGGGTAAGTCACTACCTACCATAACATAACCGTCACCCTAGGTAAGTCACTACCTACCATAGCATAACCGTTATCCTGGGTAAGTCACTACCTACCATAACATTACAATCACCCTAGGTAAGTCACTACCTACCGTAACATAACCGTCACCCTAGGTAAGTCACTACCTACCATAACATAACCGTAAGTCTGGGTAAGTCACTACCTACCATAACATAACCGTTATCCTGGGTAAGTCACTACCTACCATAACATTACAATCACCCTAGGTAAGTCACTACCTACCATAACATAACCGTTATCCTGGGTAAGTCACTACCTACCATAACATTAACAATTATCCTGGGTAAGTCACTACCTACCATAACATAACCGTTATCCTGGGTAAGTCACTACCTACCATAACATAACCGTCACCCTAGGTAAGTCACTACCTACCATAACATAACCGTCACCTTAGGTTAGTTACTACCTACCATAACATAACCGTCACCCTAGGTAAGTTACTACCTACCATAACATTACAATCACCCTAGGTAAGTCACTACCTACCATAACATTACAATCACCCTAGGTAAGTCACTACCTACCATAACATAACCGTCACCCTAGGTAAGTCACTACCTACCATAACATAACCGTCACCCTAGCTATGTCACTACCATAACATAACTGTCACCCTAGGTAAGTCACTACCTACCATAACATAACCGTCACCCTAGGTAAGTTACTACCATAACATAACCGTCACCCTAGGTAAGTTACTACCTACCATAACATAACCGTCACCTTAAGTTAGTTACTACCTACCATAACATAACCGTCACCCTAGGTAAGTCACTACCTACCATAACATAACCGTCACCCTAGGTAAGTCACTACATACCATAACATAACCGTCACCCTAGGTAAGTCACTACCTACCATAGCATAACCGTTATCTTGGGTAAGTCACTACCTACCATAACATTACAATCACCCTAGGTAAGTCACTACCTACCGTAACATAACCGTTATCCTGGGTAAGTCACTACCTACCATAACATTACAATCACCCTAGGTAAGTCACTACCTACCGTAACATAACCGTTATCCTGGGTAAGTCACTACCTACCATAACATAACCGTTATCCTGGGTAAGTCACTACCTACCATAACAAAACCGTCACCCTAGGTAAGTCACTACCTACCATAACATAACCGTCACCCTAGGTAAGTCACTACCTACCATAACATAACCGTTATCCTGGGTAAGTTACTACCTACCATAACATTACAATCACCCTAGGTAAGTCACTACCTACCATAACATAACCGTTATCCTGGGTAAGTCACTACCTACCATAACATTACAATCACCCTAGGTAAGTCACTACCTACCATAACATAACCGTCACCCTAGGTAAGTCACTACCTACCATAACATAACCGTCACCCTAGGTAAGTCACTACCTACCATAACCTAACCGTCACCCTAGGTAAGTCATTACCTACCATAACATAACCGTCACCCTGGGTAAGTCACTACTTACCATAACATAACAGTCACCCTAGGTAAGTCACTACCTACCATAACATTACAATCACCCTAGGTAAGTCACTACCTACCATAACATAACCGTTATCCTGGGTAAGTCACTACCTACCATAACATAACCGTTATCCTGGGTAAGTCACTACCATAACATAACCGTCACCCTAGGTATGTCACTACCTACCATAACATAACTGTCACCCTAGGTATGTCACTACCTACCATAACATAACTGTCACCCTAGGTATGTCACTACCATAACATAACCGTCACCCTAGGTAAGTCATTACATACCATAACATAACCGTCACCCTAGGTAAGTCACTACCATAACATAACCGTTATCCTGGGTAAGTCACTACCTACCATAACATAACTGTCACCCTAGGTATGTCACTACCATAACATAACCGTCACCCTAGGTAAGTCACTACCATAACATAACAGTCACCCTAGGTAAGTCACTACCTACCATAACATAACCGTCACCCTAGGTATGTCACTACCATAACATAACTGTCACCCTAGGTAAGTCATTACATACCATAACATAATCGTCACCCTAGGTAAGTCACTATTTACCATAACATAAACGTCACCCTAGGTAAGTCACTACCATAACATAACCGTCACCCTAGGTAAGTCACTACCTACTATAACATAACCGTCACCTTAGGTAAGTTACTACCATAACATAACCGTCCCCCTAGGTATGTCACTACCTACCATAACATAACCGTTATCCTAGGTAAGTCACTTCCTAACATAGCATAACCGTTATCCTGGGTAAGTCACTACCTAACATTACATAACCGTCACCCTGTGTAACTCAATACATAACTTAACATAATATGGTCATTTCACAGAAGACAAAATTACTACATTAATGTTCTCTTTAATTCTTAGGTGCCCCGCCCTATCCGGGTATACCCCCGGAGCGTCTCTATAACCTGTTGATCGCTGGCTACAGGATGGATAGACCAGAGTCTTGCACTGATGAGCTGTAAGCCATTTTTGGGTTTTATTACTGGTCAAGTATAGTCGGCTCGTGCGCGCACTTCTAGATAATATATAGAACGATTCTCAAACCTCTCTTAAAAATCATGTTTTATTGACATACATGTAGCAATGTGTAGTTCTAGAGTTGACATGGAGTAAATATCGTGTTTTATTGACATACATGTAGCAATGTGTAGTTCTAGAGTTGACATGGAGTAAATATCGTGTTTTATTGATATACATGTAGCAACGGGTATTTTTAGTGTTGACATGGGTTTTACATGCATAGAGCCACCAGAATTGTTTTTTTTATTGAGAATCACACGTTTAACTCCTACTGACAAATAATTAAGAGGAGAGAGGGCAAGTGCCCGCGTATTACGGGAAATCACCTGTTGCCAATACTTTGTAAATACGAATTTTACTCGTTCATCAAAACTTTCACAATAAATATTAAAATGCTGAAGATACTTGGACGATGACCCATGGCAATACAGTACTGAGTAATAATTGATATACAAGAGACGTTGAACTATGCTTTTTGCCATCTTTAAAATGCCTCGGGCGTGCACGATACCATAATGATAACGAAATCCCGTCTACAGTTCAGACTAACGTTGTAATTGGTGGACATTAACGTCCTTATAATAAGATAATTATATTCCGCTATTTTAACGTTCCGCAAACATTACACCCGCACTTTTACTATTGATCATGTCTGATAACATCGGTGTATTTATAGAAGGGCTACCTAGATGTTTTTTCCCACTCTAATGAGAATACATATCTCTTCGTTACAGATATGCTGTTATGCAAAAATGTTGGAAGACGGACCCCTCTGAGAGACCACCATTTATCCAGCTGACTGACATCTTTGATCGATTACTTCAACAGAGAACTGTACGTCATGGGAACACATCACATGGGGGCTTTTATTGTGTTCTCCAGATATTCCGAAGTGTTTCCTAGAATTGTGAAAAGATAAACAGCACAAAAAGAAAACGTTGATACAAAATGCATGCACTGTCAGTGTGTGAAAGTATTTCGACTGTTATTAGTGCTAACCAATCCATCCTATAGAAGAACCATGTAATTTGATAGAACCAAAATACTGATAGTTACATGTTTTACTGTCTCTGAGTATTTCTGTGTGTGTGAGAGAACAACCTTAAAATATCATCTGCTTTCAGGAATACCTAGATTTGACGGGCGGAGTAGCGGACGACACGACACCGGACGTGTATGACAAGTGTTTCGGAAACGCTTTAGGTACGTAGGTCTTCAAATATTCCCATCATTGTTTATCGTTAATAATTAATTCTTAATAACTGATGTAAATTAACGAGTGAGGGAAAAAGGCCATTTCGAAGTGCAAATTTCATAATTTTGCCGTATTCAATTTTACAATGGTGTTTTGTTTTAAATGTCAGTTAGAACCTCTGTCGAAAGTGTGCTATCTGGGTTCCAAAGGTGTAAAGGTAAAAACCATGAACTTGTATTTGCGATGTTTAAAAGTGTCAGAATTTGCTCAATATTATTTCATGATGAATCAATTTTTGAAAACAGACTTCAAGATATTTTGTGTATACCATATGGAAAAATGATGAATTATTTAACAACGCCTCATTTATCAAGACACATCATTGACCTAACATCCAGCAATGATCACGGAATCACGTGATAAAGACACGATCCTGCGAGTACCTCTTCATACTAAACAAAATAGGTTCAAAGGAGATGATTCATCAAGTTATCATATTGTGAAAATAATGCTTGTCAATAGATTATTTCTGTCAAATGTTCCATTCTGTCCAAGTTCGTCAGCAAACATCATTCTACAACAACAGGGGATGTTGTTTAACCCTTAAGGAATCAATTAATTGCTACAACTGTTGTATAAATACCACATGTTGAATTAATTGTCAAAGCGGTTTGGTAGACTGAAACATGAATTTTCGCTTTGAAGGTAATACACTCTTTCTTATTATGTGTATTGATTTCTCAATGACTGGTCATATCACTATGCTCTGATATTGTTAACAGAACACATCTGGGAAGATAAATTCATGGTTGGAATAACTTTTTATTAGGGCCCAAACAGGTCGTACAGACTCGTGGTTATTGTGTATAGTATTTCTTTCACTCTAGCAAGTTATTTTTGAAACGTTTCAATACGAAAAACCACCCGCTTAATATCATGTTTGTAACTTCTGAAAAACAACTTCCGCAAGAGAAAGAAATATAATATATACCAAACCGCTTATTGTAGAAATGAAACTATTAATTGAGTTCGCTTTTACGTTATTATTTGATATTTTAGTATATCGTCTTCAATACAGTTTTGATGATATAATTTCAGGAAAGGTATTCCCCAAACAGAGTCCGCCACGCTCGACCGAGACTTACGGAAGCATCAGCGTCATTTCCGGTAACTCGGAACCTTATTTGACTCCCTCCACAAGTAAATCACCAGTCGATGCATCCAACAGTATAACAGCATCAAATATGGACAATAGAAGAGTCATCCTTCATTCAAATGATGAAACACTGTTACCTTCCCGGAAGTGCCTCGATTTAAAAACTCCTGGAGGGGAGAAACTTGCTCTTTTGTTGGATTCTGGTACTGCCATGTTTTCTCCGTCCTCCGATACAGACGATGATCCAGACAGTAGGGAAACGGATGTGTTATCTGTAAAGAGATGCTGAGTGGACGTTTCAATGCAGTCTTCTGTGTAAAGTCACGTCGTATAAACTGTAGTCTACTCACAACCACTGAACTTTTGATATACACGCTATGAACAGCGTCCATGCAAGAAAATGTTCCATAATCAACTGCTTCCCGAAGAGAAGAAAGTCCGATCCGTTATATTTCCACTGACTAAGCCAAATATCACCTTGTGACGTGACTTCAGATTACAATATAACATAAGCGGATGACTCTCACGCCGACATGAGAGCAAACATGTCGGCTTTCGTTTCATTATTTCTGTGATGCATTACATTTGCTACTTAACAATAACTCTACAGCATTGACACACTGTGTGGTATATTATTTGAAGTGACTGTGTTTAAATAGCAATTTCCGTGAAAGTGTATACCCGCGGTAGAACCATGACAATTTAGCTACCATTGTACACAGCAGGGAGAGTTATGTGGCTGTGTAACTGGGACAACCTTGTTTGGTTTAACAGTGGTTAGATATAATAACATGTCCTGTGTATTTTCTGTGTTCTTGCATCTTACCTTGAGATAATGATGTAACAGGAAAGATGTGACTGAGAAGGCAGTAAATAAACTACTGCAGTACAGTGGTCCTCAGTTAGTAAGGACATTCATTTATATATTGTTGAACATTAAAGGTTCCATTTAATATTATTCATGAATATAGAAATATGTACTTCTCTCCTCACCATTCACTACTAGTACCTACTACATCCATCACCTTTCATACTAACACCTCCATCGCCTTTCTCCTTGACCACCTTCAACGCCTTTCTCCTTGACGACCCGTACTAACCACCTTCATTGCCTGTCTCCTTGACCACTCGTAATAACCCCTTCATCGCCTATCTCCTTGACCACTCGTACTAACCACCTTCATCGCCTATCTCCTTGACCACTCGTACTAACCACCTTCATCGCCTATCTCTTTGACCACTCGTACTTAACATCTTCATCGCCCTTCTTCCTTTGACGGTTCGCACCTACCACCTTCATCGTCTTTCTTGTCTTGACGGTTCGCACCTACCGCCTTCGCCTTTCTTGTCCTGACGGTTTGTACCTACCACCTTCATCGTCTTTCTTGTCTTGACGGTTCGTACCTACCACCTTCGCCTTTCTTGTCCTGACGGCTCGTACCTACCGCCTTCATCGTCTTTCTCGTCTTGACGGTTCGTACCTACCACCTTCGCCTTTCTTGTCCTGACGGCTCGTACCTACCACCTTCATCGTCTTTCTCGTCCTGACGGTTCGTACCTACCACCTTCACCGTCTTTCTTGTCTTGACGGTTTGTACATGAGACCTTCGCCATTCTTGTCCTGACGGTTCGTACCTACCGCCTTCATCGTTTTTCTTGTCTTGACGGTTTGTACATGCCACCTTCATCGTCTTTCTTGTCTTGACGGTTTGTACATGCCACCTTCATCGTTTTCTTGTCTTGACAGTTTGTACATGCCACCTTCATCGCCTTTCTTGTCTTGACGGTTTGTACATGCCACCTTCGCCTTTCTTGTCCTGACGGTTCGTACCTACCACCTTCATCGTCTTTCTCGTCCTGACGGTTCGTACCTACCACCTTCACCGTCTTTCTTGTCTTGACGGTTTGTACATGAGACCTTCGCCATTCTTGTCCTGACGGTTCGTACCTACCGCCTTCATCGTTTTTCTTGTCTTGACGGTTTGTACATGCCACCTTCATCGTCTTTCTTGTCTTGACGGTTTGTACATGCCACCTTCATCGTTTTCTTGTCTTGACAGTTTGTACATGCCACCTTCATCGCCTTTCTTGTCTTGACGGTTTGTACATGCCACCTTCGCCTTTCTTGTCCTGACGGTTCGTACCTACCGCCTTCATCGTCTTTCTTGTCCTGACGGTTTGTACATGCCACCTTCGCCTATATCTTTTTGATGTTTGTACATGCCACCTTCCTCGCCTTTCTCTCCTTGACATTTGCAATTACCACTTTTCTCTCCTGTCACTCTTTGGTGATTCCTACCTACCATCTTCTACTCCTCTCATTTCTGAATGAATATCTATGTATCTAAAATTACGGCACCCTTTTTATTGTTTTGTTAGCTGTCAAAGAATTGATACTCAAGTGGTATATTTCGTATAGAAATCTAAGTACGTGTTTGCTCTATATATTATGTATGTATATAAATGAACCCATTTTATTGTCTTGAAACTGTTTTGTTTCGTTTATGAACATGTGATGATAAAAAATACACGTATTATGTAATATTCTTACAACGTTGAAAAACCGTTAGTTCAAATTCAACATTGTTTCAAATAACATATAGTACTCGCTTGCTGTTGTAATAGTACTGTACAAGATTTCACATTATTTTCTCGTCAAAACAATCAAATCAGAATTATTGTTCGCAGGATTATCTACGTCATTCATAAATCCTAATGATGTTTCATGGTAGAAAGGCTTAATAGTGACGACAGGTGTACCGTGTAGTCACTGACTGTCGGTACAGCTACTGCACTATGTCTATTGACGAAATTATCTGTAAAGTTAGAGAAATTGTACTTTAATCGTTTATTCTAATATAGTATCTCGATTACAGTTAAGTATTATAATGATTCATTATCGTTTGTATCTCGAAATATTTGCATGAATTCCAGCCCATCAACCTATTTTCTGGATTCGGTGGATATCAAAACGCTGGTTCAAAAATTGAATAAAAGACATACAAATGATAAGCGCCTTTTAAATACAATTTGGAATTAGATACGGTAAAGCCAAATGATAAACAACACTGCGTCATACAGCTGTTTCCCTCCATCTAGTACTTATCAGTGATGCAAAGGTTCAAAGTCTTGAAAGCTAAGAGGCATCTGAGGGAAATCAAAATAGATTGAAAATATCAAAATCTAAACGAGAAGGTGCTCTATCCTCATGGTTGAGTAATTTTTGTAGTTTTCATTCCTTTGATAATTTCAAAAGCAAGTCAAACACATGTGTATGTTCTCAACGTTTCCGTTATTTGACTGAATGAAAACGTGTCATGTAGGTTAAGACAAATCTCGGGGCTGAACGTCAAACAGCATTAACTACTATAGTTCGGAACATTTTCCTCGGGCTGGTAATGTCAATAGAAAAGAAGCTCTTATAAAAGCCAGTAAAAGATTAGAGTGTGACGTGTGACCACACGGTCACCTTCATCAATCAGACAAATGACCAGTGTGGAGCACACTAGCACTGATGTACGTAGTGTACGAGATAGTAACACCAGCACCGACGTACGTAGTGTACGAGATAGTAACACTAGCACTAACGTACGTAGTGTCCGAGATAGTAACACTAGCACTGACGTACGTAGTGTCCGAGATAGTAACACCAGCACCGACGTACGTAGTGTACGAGATAGTAACACTAGCACTAACGTACGTAGTGTCCGAGATAGTAACACCAACACTGATGTACGTAGTGTACGAGATAGTAACACTAGCACTGATGTACGTAGTGTACGAGATAGTAACACCAGCACTGAACGTACGTAGTGTACGAGATAGTAACACAAGCACTGACGTACGTAGTGTACGAGATAGTAACACTAGCACTGATGTACGTAGTGTACGAGATAGTAACACCAGCACTGAACGTACGTAGTGTACGAGATAGTAACACAAGCACTGACGTACGTAGTGTACGAGATAGTAACACCAGCACTGATGTACGTAGTGTACGAGATAGTAACTCTAGCACTGACGTACGTAGTGTACGAGATAGTAACATTAGTACTGACGTGCGTAGTGTATGAGATAGTAACACCAGCACTGATGTACGTAGTGTACGAGATAGTAACACCAGCACTGAACGTACGTAGTGTACGAGATAGTAACACTAGCACCGACGTACGTAGTGTACGAGATAGTAACACTAGCACTGACGTACGTAGTGTACGAGATAGTAACTCTAGCACTGACGTACGTAGTGTACGAGATAGTAACATTAGTACTGACGTGCGTAGTGTATGAGATAGTAACACCAGCACGTGCGTAGTGTATGAGATAGTAACACCAGCACTGATGTACGTAGTGTACGAGATAGTAACACCAGCACTGAACGTACGTAGTGTACGAGATAGTAACACAAGCACTGACGTACGTAGTGTACGAGATAGTAACGTACACCAGCTCTAGCACTGATGTACGTAGTGTACGAGATAGTAACATAGACGTATAGTAACACTAGCACTGACGTACGTAGTGTACGAGATAGTACACCAGCACTGACGTACGTATAGTGTACGACGTATATGTACGAGATAGTAACACTAGCACTGATGTACGTAGTGCAGTGTAACACCAGCACTGAACGTATAGTAACACATATAGCACTGACGTGTACGTAGTGTACGAGATAGTAACACCAGCACTGACGTACGTAGTGTATGAGATAGTAACACCAGCACCGTACGTACGTAGTGTACGACGATAGTATCAGAAAAACCAGTTTGGAGTGTACTGACATACGTCATGTACTATTAGACAAATAACCACTTTGGAGATAGTAACACTAGCACCGTACTAGCATACTAACGTACGTAATGTACGAGATCTACAAGGTCACCTTCATCAGACAAATAAGACTAGTGTGGAACGTTTAAGCACTCACATACAGTGTAGAGATCTACACTGTACGTTCAGTAGTACAAATGACCAGCGTGGAGCACTAGCACTGACGTACGTAGTGTGAGAGATCTACACAGTCAACTTCATTAGACAAATGATCAGTATAGAGCACTAGCACTGACATACGTAGTGTATGAGATCTTAACATCTTCATCTGACGTATGTAGTGTATGAGATCTACAACAGTCACCTTCATTAGACAAATTTCTACTAAGGAGCTTACAAACATTATTGCACGTAGTGTACGAGATCTACACTGTCACCTTCATTAAACAAATGACCAGTGCGAAGCGTACTTATACTAACGTACATAATGTTCGAGATCTACACCGTCACCTTCATTAGACAAATGACCAGTGCGGAGCGTACTTATACTGCCGTACGTAGTGTAGGAGATCGACACGTCACCTTATCAGACAAATGAAAACTTTGGAACTTTTTTCTCTGATGCACATAATGTATGAGATCTACATTGTCACCTTTATCAGAAAAATGACCAGTTTGGAGCGTACTAGCTTTGAAGTTCGTATTGCACGAGATATACACTGTCACCTTTATCAGAAAAATGACCAGTGCGTAACGTGTACGTAATGTACGAGATCTACATGGTTACCTTCAACAGACAAATACCAGTGTGGACGTAGTGTACTAGCACTGACGTACGTAGTGTATGAGATAGTAACACGGTCACCTTTATCAGACAAATGATCAGCGTCTTACACTGATGTACGTAGTGTATGAGATCTACACGATCACCTTCATTAGCAAATGACCAGTGTGGAGCGTACTAGTACGTACGTAGTGTATGAGATAGTAACACTAGCACCGACGTACGTAGTGTACGAGATAGTAACACTAGCTCTGACGTACGTAGTGTACGAGACTACACGGTACTTCATCAGACTAGCACACTGACGTACGTAGTGTACGAGATAGTAACTCTAGCACTGACGTACGTAGTGTACGAGATAGTAACTCTAGCACTGACGTACGTAGTGTATGAGATAGTAACACTATCACTGACGTACGTAGTGTACGAGATAGTTACACGAGATAGTAACAGCACTGATGTACGTAGTGTACGAGATAGTAACACCAGCACTGAACGTACGTAGTAACACAAGCACTGACGTACGTAGTGTATGAGATAGTAACACTAGCACCGACGTACGTAGTGTACGAGATAGTAACTCTAGCACTGACGTACGTAGTGTACGAGATAGTAACACTATCACTGACGTACGTAGTGTACGAGATAGTTACACCAGCACTGACGTACATAGTGTACGATATAGTAACACTAGCACTGATGTACGCAGTGTACGAGATAGTAACACAAGCACTGACGTACGTAGTGTACGAGATAGTAACACCAGCACCGACGTACTGACGTACTGACGTACGTAGTGTACGAGATAGTAACACCAGCACTGACGTACGTAGTGTACGAGATAGTAACACCAGCACCGACGTACGTAGTGTATGAGATAGTAACACTAGCACCGACGTACGTAGTGTACGAGATAGTAACACTAGCACTGACGTACGTAGTGTACGAGATAGTAACTCTAGCACTGACGTACGTAGTGTACGAGATAGTAACATTAGTACTGACGTACGTAGTGTATGAGATAGTAACACCAGCACTGATGTACGTAGTGTACGAGATAGTAACACCAGCACTGACGTACGTAGTGTACGAGATAGTAACACCAGCACCGACGTACGTAGTGTATGAGATAGTAACACTAGCACCGACGTACGTAGTGTACGAGATAGTAACACTAGCACTGACGTACGTAGTGTACGAGATAGTAACACCAGCACTGACGTACGTAGTGTACGAGATAGTAACACTAGCACTGACATACGTAGTGTACGAGATAGTAACACTAGCATTACACTATTTAATTACTTGGATGCCGCACCTCCCCGTCTAGATTTTGACTTATCTGTTATTTATCCTCCACTTCGACAGTAATGTCACATCACTGTCCGACTAGTTACAGGTTATACATGCACAAGAGCATCATACAGTAATGGTCATGATTTGGAACATTCAGGAGCAAACATCAACGCCTTCGTTTCAATCTACACAATCACCTCACTGACCCATATCGACGGTAGATGCCTTAACTAGGGCTGACAAACGACTTCCTAGATAAACTGACTATATAATTAGATCATTGAATCATCGCAACAGTATATGACGTTACAAGGGCTGACAAACGACTTCCATGATAAACTGACTACATAATATGCTCATTGAACCATATAGATGGTAGAAGACGTTCATGCAACTTACAAATATCTGCCAAGATATATGGACTATAATAAGCTCATTGAACGATACAAACAGTAGACGACTTTTTAAAGTCCTGACAAACAATTGCAAAGATACACTGACCTTACAATATGCGCATTGCACTATACAGACGATACATGACGTTTCTAGGGCTGAAAAAAAACAACAAGAAAATACTAACATGTCAACACAGTCATAATCCAGACTCAAATTCAGTAAAACGGGAAACATGTGGAAAAAAAAGAAAGATTTACACGGAGCTTCTGAAAAGTACATGAATAATACCAGGTGCCCGGGAAGAGTAAGCGTCTTCTGCTTCATAGACGATATCCACCATCAATGTGACGTTCTCAAATGAGAACAAGGTAAATAACAATGGAACCAACAGGTAAACTAACGAGCATCAAACACGTAATATTTCATATACAAGGAAATATGTCATTTCACAATGAGATCATTATGACATAAAACTTAGCCTGCATCTTTCGAAACCTGTGTCGGGAGTTAGTCTGTCAGTTGCCAACATCTTGCACGAAGATCGTGATATCGGGAACAGACTCTTGAATATCGAATAAACTGTGACCTGTTAACACCATAATTTAGGTGATACAGGAATGTTGCTCTCTACAAATGGAAAATTCACAAAAGGGCAATCAAAATCATCATCAATTTATCAGAAAAATTGATTGAATGACTTCGCAAGGGTTTTGTGACCTGTTTTGATAAGCTCACCATTGAATTCATCCTGGTAGATAAACAAGGACAAGTCAGCCAACAGAGGTTCAAAGTCTTACAATGTACCACCGAACTCGACGGAGATGTAAACTAGAAAATCGATCATTTTTATGATACAATGCCATTTACTTTTCATTGCAAAGACAGTTGTGATAACAAGAGAACCTTTTATAGAGTGGAAAAATCAAACATTCTTTACAATTTATGATGATCAAGTTGGAGTAAATACATATTCTTACTCGCTACAAAATGTCAACCACAGTTCTCAGAACTTTTCTGTAGCCACATTGTCTTTCCCGTAGTCTTTCGTCGTGCAAACCAAAGTGGACCAACGCCATTGTCATACTTATTGAATAAGCACCGAGATAAGTAGTGTACATGTTCAATTTCATTTTAATATTACAATTACATCGGATAACGATATTGAAACAACTAGACTAATAACGTCTAGAAATTTCTTTTGTGATATGTTGCTTGATTTAATTAAAACCCTGCATCACTAGGATTAAATCTCGGAAACGACTAATAAACATCTGCTTTTTTTGTTTTTTTTTTTTAAATATCTTTGATAACTCTCTATCTATTCCATACTATCGTATGGCCGGTTATTTTCATTATTACGTGTTACATAAAAGTAATTGCTCAAATTTAGCGCGTGTAATGATGAAACACATTGGTATAATGTCCTTCTACTGTCAGATTGCAAAATCTTAATTCGTCAAAACATAACAAGATCGTCTTAAAAGAAAATCGCGAATAATTTGACCTGCAAAAATGACCAGCTGTGCAGTATTTAAGTTTGTATGTGAACCATTGATTAATATACCGTTAGATGTCTTGGCAGAAAACCAGATTGATATTTACAAAACAATAAATCTAAAAAATTGGTTATAGATATGTTTAAACATAACTCGTTCAAAGACATTGCGATCAGAAGACAAGAGAGAATTAGGTCGGTAATTTGAAAGAAGATGTCTGCCATCTTTTTTTTTCTATAATTTCCACCATTTTTGATAAACACCTGCAGATGGAGACATATTTAAAAGTAATTCAAGAGGTTTAAAAATAGAATTACAAACATTCTTTAACATATGACTAACTTTATCACGGCCTGGGGCGCTGCTATACATTTAGTTATTTTGTACAACATTGCAGTAAATTTTTAAGCACCATTAGGAAAGTCTTACAAACAGTATCCACTTCTCCACCATTTCAGGCGTACTGAGTTATAACATCATTCAACGTTTAGAATTAGGATCTTTTATACAACCTTACGTCTATACACTAGTTTTAAAGACTTCCGGAAGTTTAACAGTAACAATACAATCTCCGTGACCACTGCCACTTCTCTACAGATAAAGACTCGGTTTAAGTAATAGGACCAGGTATTATTGATCTAGACTCACCTACACGTGTAGAGTCCAATATTACATTTGATGAACTGAATGAAATGATCATGTGTACATGTAAGAATACATGGACGGGTGATATAGTGTACAAATCTTCATTACCGCTCATTGTTACATTTGGTGATGTGTCTAAGGCATTGCATATAGATGCACGCAATGTTGCTAATAAATATAAAACTGAATTTTTGGGTTTGTGTATGGTGTTAATGATAAAATTGATATAATGCAAAGTTTCTTTATTTTATGTTTACTAAGCGATTTACTTTAAACAAAGTATTAACATGAACAATGACACCACCTCCAGCAAAGTTTCTGTTCAGTTTATAAGGAGAATGAAATCCTTGTAGAAGGAAACATTTCAGTCTTTTAAATGACTTTCAGTAAAGCATTATATTGTAATGCTAGCCAATTCATTTCAAATATTTCTTCCGTTAAGATTTTGATTCAATAACCTTATATATTATTAAAGAAACATGTTAATTATTGAAAACTTAGCATTTCAAAATAACAAATAAACTAAGTTTTCCAAACTGTCATAGTTTACTGTTTAATTGAGGGATTCCTATGTATACAAGGGCGGATCGGAGATTTAACGCTTGATAATATAATTTTAGTACTAAAACAATGTTATTATAAGTTGACATACAGCTTAGGTAAGGAAAAAGTACACTTGAAGGAAGAAATCTGACTTATTATTGGAATTTAACTGTCTGCCATAGAACGTGTTTACAATATGGACATGAATATGTTCATATCTGGAGTAGATATGCGAGATCAGTCATTTTCAGTGGAAAGGCGGAACAAATTTTCTACAAAAGTTTGGTCTGAACCCTCAGGGGCCTGAGGGCCGGGACCCAATTAGGAAATTAAGGAAATAAATTCGTAAAATAAAATTATTCTTCTACAAAATAATAGGAGTTTGCCCTAGCGTGGTCTGAAGCAATTTTCGGTTAAGGGTCTCAATTTAATTGTGTATAAATGTTTCTCCTTCTGGTGACGTGGGACAAATATGGGCAATAGAAGAAATCAAAGTACTGAAAGTACTGAGAGGCTAAACGTATTGAAAAATGTTCACAAATAACCGCAAAGCTATATTGCTTTCCCCATACTCCTACACTTTGGAATGCAAAAATTACTAAAATAAGAGGACCAGAGGCTATTTTTCTTAGTTTTAAGCGATTTTATATCTTCTTTATCATTATTATTATTCTTATTTCAAATTTGACGACAACAATGTGAACAAATCAAAATAGGTAAAAAAATAACAAAATACACACAACCATATATTTATCGCCAACAAGCCTAATGATAAATAGCTCTATGATGAAGTTGAATAAAACCTTTGAAATACCCAAAATGTTGCAATTACTATCCTATCAATATGAGGATTTAGACAAATCGAAAGGACTTTATACCTACTTCTTTATTTTGAATGTATTGCAAAGTAATAGTCCTTACTTATTATAATTATATTTGTAGTTGAGAAAAGTAGATAAGGTGTACACAGCATTTCAGATAGATAAAAGTGTAAGTAATTACATTAAATGTATTTACATGCCTATCTTCCTTGAAGTATCATGGTTAGACTTTTCTTCCAGTAATTACGTCTATAAAGACGTAGTTCTCTGAGATTAAACCAGACTTCCATATATATACAAAATTTACAATGTTTTCACTATAGCTACTACAACTTCTGATCTCCAATGTATTAGAAAAGTCACCATGACACGCTAAATGAATAAATATGTTATGGAAATGTTTCGTTCTAGTTAATTGATAATTATAAACATGAATATTTTGGGGTTTTTTTATACGCTCTTTGTTTGAAGGAATATTTTTATTTCAAGGAACTTTGATACACATTAACAAACCTTGAGAAATCAGCACAATAAACCTTCATCAAATAAAACTAAAAGACAAAAAATATAAGTTAAAACAGAGTCAACATCATGATCAGTACAGTATTAAAAATATATTATTCATAAATCATGAGCACCAAATGTACTTACGAAGTGCAAACTTTTTTTCTTCAAAAACTTGAAAAAGTGTCATGGCGGTGGGTGTGAAAAACCTGAAAAAGTGTCGTATCGGCGGGTGTGCGCGTGGGACGAACAGTCCAATTCGATGACGTCTAATGAGGTAAAGTGATGTTATATATTAAGACGATCTTGCCACAACGACAAGGATTAAAACAAAATTGATATTCTGTTTGTAAGTTTTGTTTGTTTATTAGTGCTGTTTTTGATAATTCAAACCAAGCACCCAGACTAGCTTCTTATCAACTCGCACATACAGTGTTCTGTACGCTTACGTCATGTCGAAAATTCCGTAAAATATATTGTTCAAAATTTCATCAATATTTCAACCACTTTTTGAAATATATAGTAATCGTATTGTCATTAAGAAAATAAACTTATTTTGGATGCTTTTAAACTAGCGATTTGAAAGATCGCGGCATTATTTACGCAGAAAATTGCCGCCAGAGGGCTCTAACTCTTTTCGATATTTCAGCCAATGAGAAGGCCAGGATCGGTTAATTTTGTCTGAAAGGCCGTCGCAATAGGCTATGCGTACTGAGTACGTTTAGCCTAAAAACTTAAAACTCCTTCTGTTTGGATAAAGATATTTTGACCTAAATTGGTCAGGGGCATCTTAAAGAAATATGACTCAGTCTTGCATAACCATGGGCGTGGACTCCAGGGGGCTGAGGACCGGGTCTGGTAGGAGAAATAAGCATTTTTTCTAACAATAAAGGTGAGCGGTATAGGTCCCATGGGCCTCTTGTTAAAACCCGTCGCCATCGGATAGGCGGTTAAACCGATTAGATCAGGACTTACATATTGAAGAGAACCACTACGCAAAAGGGTTGATTTTTTTACTTGGCAGGTGCAGTTCGAAGAGGTCAACCATACTTGTCTTAAAAAGCTGACTGAGTTATCATTGGCTTTCAAAATTTCTGTTTTAAACAAGGCTGGTGCTTCGGGCACATATTTCTGGAAATGTGATGATATTAAGTTAAGTTAAGTTAAGTTAAGTTTATTACCAGAACAGGATATACCTATCCTCTACTCTGGTCTCAAAAAACATACAATATATATACATGATAAAATATAGTATGTACAAATCAAAATAATATGTCCAGCTTTTATTAATTACTATTAAGACAGTCTATATTGATATATCTTATAATTAAAAATGATATCTTGGTTTTCCATAACTTATCAAGCCTATTTTTGAAACAGTAACATAATTACATAGTTATGTGTTTGCCAGAAATAACATAACAAAGTTTGCAGAGTTTGAGCTTTGCATGTAACATTGAACAATCCCATGCAGTGCGTTTATTTATCGTAGAATAATGCATACCGACTGAATCGCTTCAACCGGTTTCACTTACCATAACTTCCGGTCTCACTGAGTACGAAGATAAATAGAAGTATTTAGTCAATCTGTCTTGTTGCTTTATTGCTTTATTATACTAGCTGATTACTTAAGTAATATTTTTTTACTTAATTAATGAACTAAAAAGACTTCAAAACCTAATAAAAAAAAAGTCATTGACCAAATACGAAACTGTTGCTGTGTCCTAAATTCTGTCAAGTTTCACTTCAGCGGCAAGCTAGGTCTAGCTGCTGGGAGATGGGGAACAGTCCCAGCAATAGCGATGCAGAGGAGGACCGAGATTTTAAAGAGGTTTTGTTTTTTTATTACATTAGTTGAACATTTCTTTCGTGTAATTCACGTATTTATCTATACCAAATATCAATATTTATTTCAAGCACTACTTGGTACCAATAACTGGAATAAGGCAGCATCGCAAATGTCGTAACCTGCATGCCTCCTTTCGTTTAGGAGACATCGGGGCTATGGCATAGACCTAGCGGATTGTGTGAAAAACGTTCTCTTGTCACGGTCTACGATAAGATATTTTTCAAAGTTAATGTCTTTAGCTTAATGCACCGAGAGTCGACCTAGGTTTTTCAATACTAAGTACTAATGTAAATACGAATAAACCAGGCAAATACTAGTCATCTTGTAGCACTCGGGTAGATAACTTCTCTTCAGATTTATTAGTTAAGCTTAAATGTGGTAAGTCAGAGGAAACTGGTTCGAAACTTCGTAAGAGCATTGAAATGAATGATGACATCTGCTTCATTGGTGCCATGTAGAGCTCCAGGAAGTGTTTCAGGAAATACAGGACTTCTGTACTCATGCCCCATAACTATCACTGTAGCCCCTGGAAATTAAAGGATGAGTGTAGTTTCTATGGGAAAAGTATGTAACACTGATAAATACTGCCAATAATATAATGCTGAGCCAGAGAGATCTTCTCTTTAACTTGATCAGTAACTAGGTCAGTGAGCCAGAGGTCCTGGTTTCAAATCCTAGCAGAGGCACTGAAATGAATAAACTTTCAGCAGTATGTAGCTATGACCTGGATACTAACAGATCTAGACCAGCTTTTCAGATTGTGAAGCTTTGTTTTCACGATAATTGTGCAGCAGATGATTAAACAGGTTTGAAAATAATTCCTTTACAAGGTAGATCAAAGGGTTCTGAATAGTCACTTATTATTGCTGATCATGATACAATTATGTTTGAATGTCTATCCAGCTAATAACTACCTGCCAACTTTTCAAAATTGTCATGGGGAGAAAAGTGTGTGAACAGTCATTTTTGGCTCGCCACGATACGATGTGCATCGCAACATTTGTCACAAAGGAAAAATTAATTAATGTATATTTAATCAATACTTGTAGATAACATTAAATTGATAAAGTGCATGCTTTACTATACAATGAGTAAAATACCTATTTTTTTCGCAAGTAAGGATTAAATTGGAATTTATACATTTGAATTCTCAGTATTTATTGAACTTGCACATTATAGGAGATATTAACATTTCTGATTATCTCCTTGGTTGTTAGTATGTAATCAACAGGAACCATACGCTGAAGAAAAGCGCCACCTTACCAAAAATATATGACAGATATAAAACAACAAGGTCCTGCTATATCAGTAATAACAATTTGGGAAGTATAGAACAAATTCTATCATGATTTATGCTTTTGTCAATGTATTACTTTATAACAGAATGGTTTTTAATATTTAGCGATTACATATTTCAATAAATAATGATAATCAGTGTTTCCATTTATACATGACTGGTAACAGTAAGGGAGGTAATGTTTACTGCTCTGTTTCAGCTTGATGATGGCAACTCTGATAATGAAGATGGAGGTAAGTTCATGGTCTGAAAACAAAGTATACTGGCCAACTTATCAGTAAACTTATTGTATAATTACAAATCTCAAATGACATAATGTATTCTTGCTTGTTATCATATGTACAGGGTTGACATTCTGTACCCAGCACTGTTAGTCACCACACTTAAGTAATCACCTCTGACAGGCTACTGCTTTACAGACAAGTAGTAAAACCTATGGGAGAGCCATTGCTTCTCCCATATTTTGTAATTCCTTACCTGAAATATCTCTATCCTTCATATCTACCACATGGAAAAGTATTATAACAGCATAAGTTCAGGGTTTCACAAGTTTTGTTGTTGTTTTTTGTTCTTTGTTACCAAAACTCAAAACAAATATCTATGTTTCGATATGCATATTTATCATTTATCTACACTATAATTTAAATTTTGCTTAAAAAAAGAGGAATTGTCAGGATTTGGGAATGTTCATTATACTAAATAACATTTAACACTGAAAATATTGTGCAGCTTAAAAATTTATATGTTTACTTCAAGACAAGTGTTTGCATAGACTATCAATACTCTTAAAGTTTTCAATGAATGGATGGAAAAACTGGGAATTCTCCTCTTTAAACTGTTGTTATATCACAACTATTAACATTTCAACCTTGATTAGATGAATATTATATAAACATGCTTTTTTCTTATAAACGTGACAATTATCAAAAACTTTCAGATGGAATGTCGGCAGACTTGCATTAAGTGGAACAACAAATACAGGCCTTCATTCAGTATTTCTAATTTTGGTCTACATTGGATGGATACACAGTAAACTTTTTGCCATTTCTTTTACAGACAAGGAGGGGTTTACCACAACAGACTTGAGTGGACTTTTTAATCATACAACTCTTAGGAATTATGCTGCAAAGATCAAGTATGTCATATGCACTGATGCATACTAGTTAGAAAATCTTTTGTTAGCAATGATATATTGATATGTTAAGCTTTGTGTTATGAAAGTACATGAGCACTTACTCTTTGAAATTTTTATAGAGACTCCACGGATTTCAAATTCAAATTTATGTTATTATGTTGATCTTAACAGTTGATCTGCAAGCATACAAGTACTTAACAATATTCCTATATAGTTACAAACATGCTTATGAATCAGCATAGTGTTTCATATATATATGTTGTTCATTTGACAGAGAGGAGATTCCTGAAAATGTCTTGCAACAATATCGATTCCAGATTGTCAGATGGCTGGAAGATAGAGAAAGTAAAATGGAGGTTGTATAACATTAAATATATTAAATGATCAAGCTTTAAATTTTTATCTTTCCTGAAGGGAGAGCATATAGTCACCACTTTGTCTGTCCGTCAATCATCATTTTGTCCCGAGAATAATACAAAAATTATAAGATGTATCAACTTAAAACTTCTTAGGTAGATAGATCCTAATCAGGAGAAATGCAGTACACCAAAACCATTACACTCTTTTGTATAATTTAGGACTTATTGCCACTTGTTACTTTCTGATACTTAAATTTGATTCAAGTTTTCTCCAACAAACTGATTTCATCTATGTTTCTTGTTTCTCCCTGATCCTGCCATCATGCGACAATAAAGTATGTTTAAATCATGTAAAATACTGCAGTTTTCTACATTTGGTTTTGAAATAGTCTGAAGTTTTCAAAACTTTTAGTTTTGTAAAAGGATTTTCAGAACTTTTCTTTGTATAGTGACAGCAACCTTGACAAACCAGGATTTAGAATATCATACATGTAGAAAATTAAAACTTTCTGGTCTTCTTGTTCTTTCAGGAAACTTTGACCATCGCCCATTTCTGTGATTGGTTAATGAACAAGGGTGTGTCTCGAGATGATGCTATTAAGGTAGGTCCCCTGGAGAAATGACAAGTCTTATTTTATACTTTGACTACAGTGGCTCCTTTTCTGCTGTAAATTAAATAAATATTTGAATTGACTTAATATTACATTCAGTTTAGTTGAGCACTATCGTCTTGACCACTTACATGCTGTAGTACAATCATGACTAAGTCACATATGTCAGATATAAACCAGGAGATCATCATAGTGTTATTTAGGTTGAACTGACTGGGATGAAAGACATTTAATTTTCTTTAAAATGAATTAACATTATTAAA
Source organism: Ylistrum balloti (assembly GCF_031769215.1). Taxonomy (NCBI): domain Eukaryota; kingdom Metazoa; phylum Mollusca; class Bivalvia; order Pectinida; family Pectinidae; genus Ylistrum; species Ylistrum balloti. Next base: position 115,645 of record NW_026782781.1, on the reverse strand, counting down.
AACGAATTACTTTGATTAAAAATGAATCACCTAGATATGTTTTCAAACGTATTTTGAATTGCCATTTAAGGTCCATTATGTATATTCTGTAATGATGTTTTACCATGTGTATATGTACAAGGCTTTGTGTTACAGATACCGATTATATATTATACATGTTTTCATATGTTACACTTAATAACATACAAACCTGGATATGGCTTCCCATTGCAGGCATTCCAGCAGTTTGATGTGGATGGTAGTGGCGTTGTGGAGGTGGACACAGTCTTAGAGACTGTAAAGTCAATTAATGGACCAAACATTCTCGGTGAACTTGGGCGTAGCATCCGCATGCTTCAGGCATGCTCCCTTGTCCCTGGTAATGATGTATTTGATGTTTCTAGTCAGCTTGAAGACTTGTGTCTCTTGCTAAGTTGTATAAGTCTATTCAAAGCACTGATGAATTCTAAACATAGTGCGACCGTCTTTTTTTAAAATTTATATTTGGTAGAGGTAGATTTTTTCTGTCAGTAGTGTTTGTTTGTCCATATCCTAAACATATCTGTTTCTGGACTGTATTCTACATTTATTGTTTACCATTGCAGGATTTGTAGATGTATATTCTGGTGATAAAAATGCTGTTAAACACCACTCTGAGAGGATACTAAAGGTAGGATATAAGTACACCACTCTGAGAGTGATGGGTCCTATTAGAACACATTAGCTTACATCTTTTATGGTTGAGGTTTTGTTCCCTAAAAGCACTGTAGCACAGAATATTTGAGGAAATTGTTCCCTTGCCTACACAGCAAGTTGGGTTAAATTTACAATGGGTTGGGATGGTGCTACAGTGTCTGCTGAACATACACTTAAGGAAAGACTGGGGATAAAAAGAGAAAAAATATAACACTTTTATACTCCAAGCATACTATACTAATAGCAAAGTAAATACTTCAAAGATAGCCAAGCATACAAGGCATACAAGCAATAGACATATTAAGTATTAGAAACACTTATACCTACACTGTAAGAATAAAGATTTTTTGACTTTTGAATTTCTCATGCATCTTAATATTGTAACAGTATATGTAGATGCCTGTTTTATTTCTTGTAATGGTCTTCTTTGTTTGGAATTAGTATCTGCTGCGTAACAGATCCCCAAGTCTGAGTTTGCCTTTCCCCTACCTCAATGGATTCAACAACACTACAAGCATGAGGAACTCCGTACTCAAGTCAACCTTCAAAAGTCTGAAAGAATTAGGTAAATCTTCTTACGACCTGATTGTTAGATATGAAGCGATCAGGCTATAAATACTCATATATCAGTGTAAATGTACAGATATAGAATCATGTTTTATGTCTCATGGCAGTTAAATATGTCGACCTTCTTTGGGCAAAGGAAAAACTCACTGCTCAAAGGTAAATGCCAAATACCAGATAATGCCTTGTTCCTGGGTAAACTTTTCATAATTGCCATTACCTACATAGAAAATAAAAATTGCACTATGCAGTGATAGTTTGTTGGATTTTTGATGTTCTGTACTGACTGAGGATGATACACTTATAAAAAAACAATAAATACAAAGTATGACTAAATATACACGTGCTGCTCTTACCAGTAATCTGTCTTTATATGTTGTATGCTCTGTACTCTGTTTGGCATTCTGAGTGATTTCTTTTCAGAAAAAATGTTGAAAAGAAAGCTGAAAATTCCTCACACTATTGCCTAAACATCTCATTTCATCAGTAATTTCATTTATGTATAAGATATATAATACGGTTAAAGTACAGTATTTTGGTAGACATCAATTTCACATCTGCTTTTGTGATATATCCTATTTTCTCCACAGCCCAGATGGGTGGACAGGCATCTCTAGGATCAGGGGAGGAAGTACGGACCATCAGTCCATGTCACACTAGTATAGAAGTGTCATCCAACACCGCAGATGTTTACAGGTAAGGTGTCCTTATGATAATACAAAATATTTAGCATGAGACATGTATCAGATGGTTTCTCACCATGTTATTTTACTTCTACACTAATCACTGCTTCTGATGGACTGTTTCTATGATTATGTGTTTTATAGAATCACAAATGGTGACCCCAACACATTCTGGCAGTCAGATGGGTCAGCTCGCTCCCACTGGATGAGGTAACCTCATTTGTGTATAATATCCCTATGTAAAGTCATGCTGTCTCCATTAGATAATGATGAAGATAGATTAAGATGTTCACTTCCATATCTATATGTGTGATATGTTGATATTTGCCTTCATCATATGAGTGTCAAGTGTCACATTATCAGTTTTAAATTTGTTATTTCAGGATCATGTACTTGATTTAATCCCATATTCCTTGAGACCAAAATCAAATTTTATTAGTGTTGCTTGATAAGAATTACCTTAAAATCTTGTTGTACAGACTACACATTAAACACAATGTGGTGATAAAGAGCCTGTCCATCTCCGTGGCCTCGTCGGACTCCAGCTACATGCCTGAGGTGGTATCTATTGCTGGAGGTAAAAGTTACAGGGGCCTCCGACCTATCAAGGAAGTACGGATACCCAGGTATTGGTCTCTATCTAGTATTCTGATGATTGACAATGCTGTAGTAAAATCCCTGTCCTATTGACTTTGTTCTAACAAGTTGGTGTACATAAATTGTTTGTATTCTGGTGATGTTAAAACAAGCCTTAAAGTCCCACATACAGAGTGGAATACAGAACGTTATATTAAACACATAAAAACATTGATGTGGGACTAGATAATGGACTTGTGTGATATAAAACTATTCACATTCAATATGACGCTCATGTAAGATCCCCAATTTACAATGTTAATTTAGGATAAACACTGTTTGATACTTTATGACAACAGACTTTAAGTTATGATACACATTACTTTGAAGACTATCTGTCATGGAAAGCTATGAAGGATACAGTTCTTGAATTACTGTATAGTTGGTGATAATCGCAGGGGAATTAAATTCGAAGATGACGAGAAATTAAATATCCAGCAAGAATTTAACGTCAATCAAAGTGAAATCTACGCTTTATACCTGTATACAGGGATATCAATATATAGACATGCATGAAATTTAATCATGGTAAACTAGCCCAGTCTGGGGCGACAGTAAAATACAAGCAAAGTAAACAACTGTACAGTATATAGAACATAACCCTATGGCAGTTTACAGGCTAGGATAGATGAATTGATCGACTTAAATTTGGTTTCAGAAAATTCTCTTACTATAGATTTGCATGTTTTTTTTCATTTCTTTTTATTTCAGTCACATTACAGGAGAATTTCTATTATTAAAGAATGCAAAGATGTACTATCCAAGTAAGTTAATGTAGTTCATGGATATCAATTGGAATGTGTTGAAGATAATTTTAATCTGAAGGATTTAACTATATACTGTGAGTTTTGATATGAGTTTTAATGTGAAGGGTTAAGTTATTTTCCGTGAGTTGTAATGTGAAGGGTTTAGCTATTTTCTGTGAGTTGTAATGTGAAGGGTTTAGCTATTTTCTGTGAGTTGTAATGTGAAGGGTTTAGCTATTTTCAGTGAGATTTAATGTGAAGGTTTTAGATACTTTCTGTGTGTTTTAATGTGAAGGTTTTTACTATTTTCTGTAAGTTTTAATGTGAAGGTGTTGGATATTTTCTGTGAGTTTTAATGTGAAGGTTTTTGTACTATTTTCTGTGAAGGTGTTGGATATTTTCAGTGAGTTTTAATGTGAAAGTTTCTGTACTATTTTCTGTGAAGGTGTTGGATATTTTCGGTGAGTTTTAATGTGAAAGTTTCTGTACTATTTTCTGTGAAGGTAATGGATATTTTCGGTGAGTTTTAATGTGAAGGTGTTAGACATTTTCTGTAAGTTTTAATGAGAAGGTGTTAGATATTTTCTGTGTGTTTTAATGTGAAGGTTTTAAATATTTTCTGTGAGTTTTAATGTGAAGGTTTTTGTACTATTTTCTGTGAAGGTGTTGGATATTTTCTGTGAGTTTCAATGTGAAGGTTTTTGTACTATTTTCTGTGAAGGTGTTGGATATTTTCTGTGAGTTTTTATGTGAAGGTTTTTGTACTATTTTCTGTGAAGGTGTTGGATATTTTCTGTGAGTTTTAATGTGAAGGTGTTAGACATTTTCTGTAAGTTTTAATGAGAAGGTGTTAGATATTTTCTGTGTGTTTTAATGTGAAATTTTTTGTACTATTTTCTGTGAAGGTGTTAGATATTTTCTGTGAATGTGAAATTTTTTGTACTATTTTCTGTGAAGGTGTTAGATATTTTCTGTGAGTTTTAATGTGAAGGTGTTAGATATTTTCTGTGAGTGAATGTGTTAGATATAATATCAGACTGAGTCATAAGATGTCATACATAGCTACAGATTTATTATCATTTTATAGTTTGCTTTTTAATGACTATCTTCCTGGTCATTTGAAGTTATGATGAATTGCAGCAGAGTCTTGTGATATCAGATAACAATATAAATCGGGGAGAAATTATCAGTTCTTGTAGTAATCATTGAAATAATATAAAAAAATATATTGATATATAGAATTTATGTACTGATCGTCCTTTAAACCAATACTTTATCATTTTTCAGTAATCCAGATCAACATAAAAAAATGTAGAAATGATGGCTGTGACACGAGGATCCACGGAATCAAAACAGTGGGATACAAGTAGGTACCATGTAATTACAGTAATGGTTTAAACATTGGGGTACAAGTAGGTACCATATAATTACAGATAATGTTTTAGACAGTGAGGTACAAGTAGGTACCATGTAATTACAGATAATGTTTTAGACAGTGGGGTACAAGTAGGTACCATGTAATTACAGATAATGTTTTAAGCAGTGGGGTACAAGTAGGTACCATGTAATTACAGATAATGGTTTAAATAGTGGGGTACAAGTAGGTACCATGTAATTACAGTAATGGTTTAAACAGTGGGGTACAAGTAGGTACCATGTAATTACAGATAATGGTTTAAACAGTCAGGAACAAGTAGGTACCATGTAATTACAGTAATGGTTTAAACAGTGGGTACAAGTAGGTACCATGTAATTACAGATAATGGTTCAAACAGTGGGTACAAGTAGGTACCATGTAATTACAGATAATGGTTTAAACAGTGGGGTACAAGTAGGTACCATGTAATTACAGATAATGGTTTAAACAGTGGGGTACAAGTAGGTACCATGTAATTACAGATAATGGTTTAAACAGTGGGGTACAAGTAGGTACCATGTAATTACAGATAATGGTTTAAACAGTGGGGTACAAGTAGGTACCATGTAATTACAGATAATGGTTTAAACAGTGGGGTACAAGTAGGTACCATGTAATTACAGATAATGGTTTAAACAGTGGGGTACAAGTAGGTACCATGTAATTACAGATAATGGTTTAAACAGTGGGGTACAAGTAGGTACCATGTAATTACAGATAATGGTTTAAACAGTGGGGTACAAGTAGGTACCATGTAATTACAGATAATGGTTTAAACAGTGGGGTACAAGTAGGTACCATGTAATTACAGATAATGGTTTAAACAGTGGGGTACAAGTAGGTACCATGTAATTACAGATAATGGTTTAAACAGTGGGGTACAAGTAGGTACCATGTAATTACAGATAATGGTTTAAACAGTGGGGTACAAGTAGGTACCATGTAATTACAGATAATGGTTTAAACAGTGGGGTACAAGTAGGTACCATGTAATTACAGATAATGGTTTAAACAGTCAGGAACAAGTAGGTACCATGTAATTACAGATAATGGTTTAAACAGTGGGGTACAAGTAGGTACCATGTAATTACAGATAATGGTTTAAATAGTGGGGTACAAGTAGGTACCATGTAATTACAGATAATGGTTTAAACAGTGAGGTACAAGTAGGTACCATGTAATTACAGATAATGGTTTAAACAGTCAGGAACAAGTAGGTACCATGTAATTACAGATAATGGTTTAAACAGTGAGGTACAAGTAGGTACCATGTAATTACAGATAATGGTTTAAATAGTGGGGTACAAGTAGGTACCATGTAATTACAGATAATGGTTTAAACAGTGGGGTACAAGTAGGTACCATGTAATTACAGATAATGGTTTAAACAGTGGGGTACAAGTAGGTACCATGTAATTACAAATTTGTGTAGATTTTTTTTTTGTGAATCAACCTGAATTATCCTTGGAAAGTGGCAGTAGTTGAGTAGAGAGTGCTGGTAAAGTGACTGAAGTCATTGACTATCGGTATGTATCAGTCCTCAAAAATATTTGCTTATAATACGACGATCTATATGACAGAACAGCCAATAAAGAGATGTATCAGATAATCATATATATGTTGACAGGGTGATACGAGAGGCCAGTGTTAGTGTGGCTGACGCAGCAGCTATCTGGTACCTACAAATCCTAGCCACCACAGTAACCATGACTATGCCACTGGCCCCAAATCTCAGACCCTCCATTTTGGATCACACACGGTAGGTTTTTCAATTTGCTTGTTTTTCATTTCATGAAATAGATCCTTTCATGGAATGAAAATGTTGGATGTAAAAATGAATTTTTTTTGTTTGTATATTAATTTTAAATATCAGGATGTTACCATTGAATATATGTGTTGTGTATATTTATTTATAGCTAACATACAATCTGTGTATCATAGAAAAACTGTTTATATGATGTGTTGTCACAGTTGTAGCTAGCAGACTTTCTCTATCATAGAAGCACTTTTAAATATATAATTCTTATTTAATATTTCAGAAAAGCACTAAGCCACATTCCACCTCTGTCCTTGTGTCCAGCTAGTGGAGAAAGGCCCCAGTTTCTCAGCAAGTTTGTCCTACAGGAAGTAGAGAAGTTTGTCACAGACATTGCTTTGTAAGTGTTTATTAAAAGCAGTGATATTTTTATTACTCTGTTTTATTTTGATATCAGAGTTGTGTAAATTGTAGCTCAATGTTGCATCACATGACCTTATCAATTGGAGGAAGATAAGTGTTAACTAATGATACAAGCATGTATTTGAATGATTTTGAGTACTAGATGAAGCACTATGCCTAAAGGAAAGCTTCATCGTTTTTCACCAGTATCTATTGTTTTTATGATGCTGCCATTTGCTTGTCGAGGGTATGTAGAGTTACCATTTGCCATCATTCGATTATAATTTGAGATGTAATTAATGTATGGTAGATATTTACGGTGAGGTTATGTTTCAGGCATGAAGGACATGTGATTCCGGAGGGTCTACAGATGTTGCTGTCATTCAACCTTGCTAGGGGAAATGTTGGCGGTCTTCTCCGCACACTCAAACTTCTTCAAGGTAAATTAGAGAATAAACAGTTCTCGTTTGTTGACTTCAGAAGTACAAGCAATACTATAAAGTGAATTGTCAAAGTATTGTTGATATTTTAATTAATTTGAAAATCACCATTACAGCTCTTTGGTTTGTATAACAAGATGTGGTTATATTACTTTATATTTATTTGAAACTTTTTATTTTGAATGAACAGAAACTGTTTCAAGAAAATTGTCATATATAACCTTTGGTGTAGTCAGATTTAATGAAGCATTTCTGTAACTTTACCAGATATTTCTTTTCCTGCAGAAGATCCAGAAACCATTCAGCCTTGTACAAAGCTGCTGAACAAAATGTATCAGGCCAGAGATTTATGTTGGGAGAAATCAGGTATGTGACACGGTTTTACAAACCTTCTCAGATCCATGTAGACAATAAAATGGTTGGTATTATCAATGTTTCTTAGTTGTATTGAGTTGGATTGTAAGACTGTCTTTACTGTTTTATTCATGTGTCTCTATAGGTCACCCACTACAGGTGAGTCTGGCAGGTACAGATGGAGGACAGACTGACGCCAACTCCAGTGCAGAAAATGTCCTAAATCAAGCGTGGAGCTCTCCACCAGTTCAGAGTAAGTATTGTCAAGTTGAACATACAGGAATTGTTAGCTTGATGATAGGTATAGTTTAAATCATATGTTGGTTTTCTTTGGACTTTCTAGTTTTTCTACATGAACAAATAAATCAAGTAAAAATTCCTCCATAATGTTTCTACAGATGACATAGATCTTGATGAAAGATTTCTTAAGAATGTTTCTACAGATGACATAGATCTTGATGAAAGATTTCTTAAGAATGTTTCTACAGATGACATAGATCTTGATGAAAGATTTCTTAAGAATGTTTCTACAGATGACATAGATCTTGATGAAAGATTTCTTAAGAATGTTTCTACAGCTTAAATAGAAATCTGATAAAAATTCCTTCAGATTATTTTTACATCTTAAATAGAGAAAAATTCTTTTCTTCTTTATTTTCTTATTATATATTTGTTTTATTCTGTATAAACATGGAAGTTGCTTCTCTAACAGCTTCCTACCTGTCAGCTGAAGGTCACACAAAGGTCAATATGATATTCAAGTCTTCAGAGTATGTTCAGCTTACAAGACTTAGGATCAAGGTAATTAAAGGTCTTAATATTCCCTCATTTCTGGTCTCTGCTATCATACTGAAAGATTCAGACTATTTTACTGTTTTTAAAGCCATCAAACTTCAGTAGAGTTGGCATTAGTTTCCATTTTAATAGCTTGAAGATCATGCTTGTCGACTTTTGACCTTAAAAAATGAGAATTTTATTGCAAGTTGTACATTTATTTTTACCATGTTGTTGCTTTTAGACATTGAACATCTATAGTCATCACCATAATCTGGAACTTCATTACTTCTTTACAAAAAACCGATAACACACCTCTGTGAGAGGGATGAAACGTGTTTTGAAATTTTGTATATAAAATCAACCAATTAAATAGCAGATGTCAGTATCTCATAAGATCACACATTTCATCTTTTAGAATTCTGAACTACTTTTTTCACATATTACATCACCTTTTGTCTGTTTGAATGAAAATGGTATGCCTATCTTGTACGGTTAAAGTTGCCTCTCATTGTCCATCCTTTCAAAGTTTTATACATGTTTAATGTGTGACAAGGTCTTTTTACTATGACTTGTCTAAAATTGTTAAATTACTTTCGTTCTTCTATGAAAAAAAATGCCAGTGTTGCTAAGAGGATCATAATACATTTAAAAGGGCAACAGATTACCTACCATGTTTAAAACCAGAAGTGCTTAAGTTTCATTTTTGAATGACATGTCTGTGCACTCAGTCTTCGAAAGATAGTTTCTTACACGATTTATTTAAATGATCATTGAAAAATTTTTCAGATTTGAAAAGTGTATTATGACAATAAATAAAGGATGTTCATTGAAAATCTTATTAAATTTTTTTTTAACGAAACGATACTTGACAAGTCTAGAGCAGCTGTCTTTGTATGGTAAAGTCTTCGTTCATAATCATGGATGAGAAACACCCAAGAGTAGGGAAGATGATGGGAAAATGAATAATAAGGGGGCACCAAACTACATAGATGTGATCAAAGTGGTGCATAGATTTTGTCATTTAATTTGTGCTAATAATGGTTTGTAACAGTTTCAAGATTGGTGACATTTCTGATTGTGCACCATTGGAAGCAAGCATTTCCATAATATTTAGAGTGAGTATAGAATATCTGAATCTGTGGATATACATAAAACTCATCAGTTAAACACATACACAGTGTATTTAAAAACTAAAATGTACAGTGCTCAAATACATCTTGAATTGATGTAATGTTGTTAATGATATATCCAATCAGGTTATGATCTAGAATTGCTCTGTTGTTAGTAACCAATAATTATAACTGATCCTTGATGTTGAAATCTCCACCATGTCATGCCCAGCGATCACATTGTCCATGGTGTAAATTCTAGAGTCACACTTGACAAGGCCCAATCAGTAATTACCTCTCCAGTCATACTTATCTGGGTAAGGCTATAGATGTATAGAACCTCCATACAGTATCACCAGGGTGATCACTAAGGAGCACAATTCTACTGCCATTTTCCTTGTCATTGCTTCATTTATTAAAATAAATGAGTGATAATGAAAAATGTGTATGTGAGAAATAGGACATTTTGACATGTGTTTTCTGCAGGGGTTTTTTTCTTGCCATACTGACATGCCGCTCCATATTTCAATTTATCTTGCACAGCACCTATGAGTGCCCTCAGTACTTTGAATAAATGTAGCTAAAATTTGCGGTCGTCTTCAATAAGAAAGGTTTAAAGTTTTGATATGTTTGCAATATGTTTCAGGTTGTAAGTGGGATGAAAGGAGCGAGACGTGGCTTTGTCTTCGTGTATAGAGACAGGTGACATTCAGAAATAATTATTTATTGGAGGAAAATTAAACACAATGAGAATAAAAAGCTGTAATACATATCCTCAAAATACAGGTCTATTTATAATATATATGACTGGTTAGTAACAGTTCTAGGGTTTTATCTCGGCTACAACAGATTCATGGACTGCAGAGTGTGATATCTACTTTTCTGATGGTGATTGTGACAATGTCATATATAGTATAGTTAATATTACCATAATAACATCTGAAAGTTTAGGTTTACAGGTAATATTACCACAAAGCTGTGGTGTTACATCTGATAATGGCCTTCTTTACAAGTGTCATATTCTGAATTTTAATTATCATCTTTTCTATTAATTCATTAATTTGGTTGATGAAATGCCATGATAAAACTTTATATCCCACTCATTTTTAAAATCAGTAAATAATATAAGCATTATCACTAGGGAAACATTACACCAAAAAGCACCACAAACTCCTCAAACATTTTTCAGTGTAATTTTGTAGATATATTAACAAATTTGGATACAAGTGCTATCATAGAGATGTTCAAAGTGAAACAGGCCAAATATCAAATTATTTGTAATCCTTATTAATATATATTTGCTGTTTTTACCTGAAGTGTAATTTTACTTGGGGGTTGTGAAAGCTCAGTCAGTAGGGGATTGACCTAAGTAACCGCAGGTGAAGAACCAATGTACGTGGTCTGACACTCACATCTTGTGACTGAGAAACAGACCGGTTTGTGCTGTCATTGTTGTGTCCTTTTTCCTAATTGTTCTGGATGGCACATAATGGGCCTCCTGTGTATTGTTCAGTGAGGTAGCCACCAGCTACTACAAGGAGCCCCAGCCTCCAGATGATTCTGACTCTTCATGGGGTGATAAACTCGGTTAACAAATAAAAGATAAGTGTATTTGAAGATGATGACGATTGGAATGGAACAAAACTGCCTTGTGCTATAGTAGTTAGTTGTTGTGTTGCAAATTACTGTCTGTTAAGGACTGTACTATTTTTACAAAACTTGTCAAATTTCAGCAAGGAGTTTGAGATGGCCTCCCAGATAGATCGGTTTCAGGCCTATGACAACTGGGGCAGGATAGACTATGAATTTTGTGTACAAGTCAGGTCAGTATAATGGTAGACATTTGTCAGTATATTGGAAAGTTGTGAAACTAGAAAGTTATTATGTTACAATGTCAACAGTTCTGATGATTTCAACATCTGAAATGAAGTGTTTTACCCAGTAAATAAAAATGGCTATGCTGTTACGTATGAAACAAGTCCAGATATTTCAAACATTCCTGTAATGAATCATGGTAGAATAGAAAAAAAAAACTGGAGGATCATTAAAATGGTTTTGGTTTTCTATCAAATATACATACTAATTTCTTTTCATTTTCTTCAACACTTCCATTTTTGTATTTTATTTTGTAAAAACAAAAATGTCTAGCAGGTTAGGTTGCTTTTTGATGTTGACCTCTGACCTTACCCTTACTGAATAATTAATGAGATCAGAATGATTTCTTGTTACTGGTTGGTAGATATTGTATGGTTTATGACCAGATTGGTACACCAACCACAACCTTGATATATGACTTTACTAAATGGTGAATCTTGACTGGTGTAGGGTATGTCTTCCATATTATTCAATATCCTGTTTAACTTTATACAGAAATGCTAGAAAAATTGGTAAACCAGACAACCCGGTGGCCTACTTTACTTTTGAGGATGATTGGTAAGTAACATATACCTGGATAAAAAAGTAACCCTAAAGAATTATTCTGTCTGTAATGTGAATCAATCCTTCTCTCCTTGTCGAAAAAAGTTAGAACTTGGACTTGATTGTGTTGCATAAAGTTTACAGAACCAGTATAACTCAGAAACAATATTTCCCTTATAAACATATTATATTGTATCAATTTTGGAAACATCAGACTCACATTTTCCTGTTGAGGATAGAAATTCTTTCTTTGTTGACAGTGATGAGGTGGAAATACCTGTGTCTTGGCATCCTGTCGGTCAGGTAAGTAAGAAGAGTTTTTTCTAAGCTCACCTGAGTGTCATAATATGCTGATTTTGCTGTATAAATGATTTCTTCCCCAAGGGGCACGGGGGAAGGGGCCCAATAGGGGGAATAGAGCAAATTTTTAGCTCACTATCATCAGTTGGTGGGCTATTCAAATCGCCCTACGTCCATTGTCTGTGGTCTGTCCATCTGTAAACAATTTTTGTTATAGCTATTTCTTGAGAAGTACAAGATGGATCTTTTTCAAATTTCATATGTAGGTTTCCATTTGTCCCTAGTTGTGTCCATTCGATTTTGGGTCTGATCAAAAAAACAAAATGACTGATAAGTGGCCATCTTGGATTTTGACTTTGAAAGTTGGTTATCTCTATTTCTTTAGAAGTACTTAATGGATCTTCCTTAAAAAGGGAAAATAGAGCAAATTTTTGGTGCACCATCATCAGACGGTGGACTTTTCAAATCGTCCTACATCCATGCTCTGTGGTCCGTCCATCCGTAAACAGTTTTAGTCCACAAATTGCTCTGCCTCCGTGGTCAGTCCATCTATCCGTAAATAATTTTTGTTTTCTGGAGAAGTACTGGATAGATCTTTCTCAAATTGCAAATGTAGCTTCCCCTTGGTCCCTAGTTGCGCCAGATTGATTTTGAGACTTATCAGAAAAATGAAATGGCCGACAGATCTTAAATTTTGAATTCAAAAGTTTGTTATCACTCTTTCTTGAGAACTACTCTCTAGATCTTTCTCAAATTTCTTGTATAGGTTCCTTTAGGTCCCTTGCTGTGCCTGTTTGCGTTTAGGACTGAAGAGAAAAACAAAATGTCTGACAAGCAGTTTTCTTGGATTTCACCTAGTAAAGATTGTTATTCCTATTTCTTAAGAAGTATTGAACGAAACACTCTCAAATTTCATACATATGTTCCCTTTGGTCTCTGCTTGTGCCCGTTTGATTTAGGGACTAATCAGAAGAAACAAAATGGCTTCCAGGTGACCATTTTGGATTTTGCAGGTAAAGATTATCATGGCTATTTCTGGAAAGGAAATTTCTTATCATTAAGAGCAAAAACATAGAAGAGAAAAGAAAAGATGGGAAAAGCTCCAACATTCTAAGAACAAATGGATATTAAACAATGGTTGGTGCCAAGATTTCTCTTGATTCTCTTGTTGAAAATTATACTCCTCTCGTAGCAAACATTAGATTTTGGCCAAACTTGGTCTGAACCTTTTTTTGGTGAAAGAGAAACAATTTTGTATAAACAGTCTGTCTCAGCCACCTTGGGCAGGAGGGATGGGGCCCAACAGAAGACATAGAACAAAGTCTTTAAAAATCCTTCTTCAGGAATGATTAGATGTTGCCCCAGTTTGATCTGAAGCATCCTTAGATGAAGAGAAATCAATTTTGTATAAATTGTGGTTCTCAAACCCTTGGTGTCACAATAGGGAAATAGAACAAATTCTTTTGTTGTTTTTACTCTTATAAATTATTGAAATTTGTCACACTTTTGGTCTCCATCATTCTCAGTTCAGGGAACTTAATTTTGTTTAAACAGTGCATTTGATACCCATGGGGTAGAGGAGTGGAGCCTAATAGGAGAAATGGATATAAACATTTAAAATGCTTTTCATTGAGTTAAGATGAAGCATTTACAGCAAACTAAACCAGTTGAGTGATACAGGTCCTATGAGCCTCTTTTTATGGCTCATCATAAAGGCGTTCAGTTGGTGATAGAAATAAGTTACTGAAGTATCCGACTGTTATACCAGTTCTTCTGCCTTCAGAAATCATCTTCAAATTTGATGTTTTACAGTATATTCTGGTTAAGTTCCTGGAGCCAAGGCATGAGAGTGCAAACAAGATTGGTGTGATTGGAATAAAGTTCTATGGCTTTATACGAAAGTCAGTTCTCGTGGATGATGATGAATCTAAGGTATGTACATATCTGAGAGGAAAACAAGTACATGTTTGATAGGATTATAAACATGAAAGTACAACATGACTAAGAATTTCCTTGTGTTTTAGGGCACTGTATAAGGTCTGTATGTATGTGTTAGTATCGTAGCTACTTACTGTTCTAGTATGTCATGTTTGAGAGCATTGATTTTTTTTATAAATGGTTGGATTGTAATGTAAAATTTTTATATTGGACCTGTGGACAATTCAAGCAACATGAGACTGAAATGAGTTTCTCTTTTCTTTTTCCCTCACAAATTCAGCATAAATGATAAGGTACTAGTTTTTATGGGGACACAGATCAATAAAGAGTTAAATAACAAACTTTAAGGTATAAAACTATATAAGGAAACATACGTCCCCAGCATATCTCACAGGATACTGATTGTGACTTGACATCCCCAGCACATCTCACAGGAAACTGATTGTGACTTGACATCCCTAGCATATCTTACAGGAAACTTGTGACTTTACGTCCCCAGCATATCTCACAGGAAACTGATTGTGACTTTATATCCCCAGCATATCTTACAGGAAACTTGTGACTTTACGTCCCCAGCACATCTCACAGGAAACTGATTGTGACTTTATATCCCCAGCATATCTCACAGGAAACTGATTGTGACTTTATATCCCCAGCACTTCTCACAGGAAACTGATTGTGACTTTATATCCCCAGCACATCTCACAGGAAACGGATTGTCACTCTATATCCCCAGCATATCTCACAGGAAACTGATTGTGACTTTATATCCCCAGCATATCTTACAGGAAACTTGTGACTTTACGTCCCCAGCACATCTCACAGGAAACTGATTGTGACTTTATATCCCCAGCATATCTCACAGGAAACTGATTGTGACTTTATATCCCCAGCACTTCTCACAGGAAACTGATTGTGACTTTATATCCCCAGCACATCTCACAGGAAACGGATTGTCACTCTATATCCCCAGCATATCTCACAGGAAACTGATTGTGACTTTATATCCCTAGCACATCTCACAGGAAACTGATTGTGACTTTATATCCCCAGCACATCACACAGGAAACTGATTGTGACTTTATATCCCCAGCACATCTCACAGGAAACTGATTGTGACTTTATATCCCCAGCATATCTCACAGGAAACTGATTGTGACTTTATATCCCCAGCATATCTCACAGGAAACTGATTGTGACTTTATATCCCCAGCACATCTAATAGGAAACTGATTGTGACTTTATATCCCCAGCACATCTCACAGGAAACTGATTGTGACTTTATATCCCCAGCATATCTCACAGGAAACTGATTGTGACTTTATATCCCCAGCACATCTCACAGGAAACTGATTGTGACTTTATATCCCCAGCACATCTCACAGGAAACTGATTGTGACTTTATATCCCCAGCATATCTCACAGGAAACTGATTGTGACTTTATATCCCCAGCACATCTCCCAGGAAACTGATTGTGACTTTACGTCCCCAGCATATCTCACAGGAAACTGATTGTGACTTTATATCCCCAGCACATCTCACAGGAAACTGATTGTGACTTTATATCCCCAGCATATCTTACAGGAAACTGACTGTGACTTTATATCCCCAGCACATCTCACAGGAAACTGATTGTGACTTTATATCCCTAGCACATCTCACAGGAAACTTGTGACTTTATATCCCCAGCATATCTCACAGGAAACTGATTGTGACTTTATATCCCCAGCATATCTCACAGGAAACTGATTGTGACTTTATATCCCCAGCACATCTAACAGGAAACTGATTGTGACTTTATATCCCCAGCACATCTCCCAGGAAACTGATTGTGACTTTACGTCCCCAGCATATCTCACAGGAAACTGATTGTGACTTTATATCCCCAGCACATCTCACAGGAAACTGATTGTGACTTTATATCCCCAGCATATCTTACAGGAAACTGACTGTGACTTTATATCCCCAGCACATCTCACAGGAAACTGATTGTGACTTTATATCCCTAGCACATCTCACAGGAAACTTGTGACTTTATATCCCCAGCATATCTCACAGGAAACTGACTGTGACTTTACGTCCCCAGCATATCTCACAGGAAACTGATTGTGACTTTACGTCCCCAGCATATCTCACAGGAAACTTGTGACTTTATATCCCCAGCAGATCTTACAGGAAACTTGTGACTTTACGTCCCCAGCACATCTTACAGGAAACTTGTGACTTTACGTCCCCAGCACATCTCACAGGAAACTTGTGACTTTATATCCCCAGCATATCTCACAGGAAACTGACTGTGACTTTATGTCCCCAGCACATCTCACAGGAAACTTGTGACTTTACGTCCCCAGCATATCTTACAGGAAACTTGTGACTTTACGTCCCCAGCACATCTCACAGGAAACTTGTGACTTTATATCCCCAGCATATCTCACAGGAAACTGACTGTGACTTTATGTCCCCAGCACATCTCACAGGAAACTTGTGACTTTACGTCCCCAGCATATCTTACAGGAAACTTGTGACTTTACGTCCCCAGCATATCTCACAGGAAACTTGTGACTTTACGTCCCCAGCACATCTCACAGGAAACTTATGACTTTATATCCCCAGCAGATCTTACAGGAAACTTGTGACTTTACGTCCCCAGCACATCTCACAGGAAACTTGTGACTTTACGTCCCCAGCACATCTCACAGGAAACTTGTGACTTTATGTCCCCAGCACATCTCACAGGAAACTTGTGACTTTACGTCCCCAGCACATCTCACAGGAAACTTGTGACTTTACGTCCCCAGCCAGACTTTGATTGTGTTGCAGAACTCATTAATGAGGTGTCCCATTATAAAGTTGCATCAATTAAAAACAGCAGCTTCATTAGATACAAAAGAAATAATCCAAGTGGTAATCTGGTGATTTAAGATTGCATGTCTGTGTGACAGTACAAATAGTGAAACAATAGTTGTAGCACTAAGGAAACTTTTTGTTATTGTAAAGTGAAGTTGTCAGGTGGTCGTTACCTTTGTGTGTTTTAAAGAACATGCTGATAATAGTGCATGGTATGTATAACACACACATGGATGTATTATGTGAAAAGATAAAAGGTGACCAATTGAATTCATCATCACTTGTCCAATGATTCATGTGAAGGTACTGCTTGCTGGTTAATAAGTTTGATTTGAACCTTTGTAATGTAATGGTTGAGTTACCATGTTTTTGATACATATTCCAAATAAAGTTTATGCTATGATAAACAATGTGACCCATTTATCTGACAATTAAAAATACCTGTTTCTTTTTCACTGTTGTTAATGTACATTGTTTCTGTCATTGTTTACATAGTGACTGCCTCATGTTGAAAATTTTCATGTGCTTTCATTGGCTCAATATATATCGAGGCCTTTTGAAACAATTTGAGAGGTCAAATTATAGATTCTGAATGACCTGAAATAGCACCTTGACAAAATTAGGTATGTTTATATAATTTCTGAAATGAAATCATTGACGAGGCTAGGTTGTAATGTGGTATGAGGAATTATTTTACTGGATAGGTTTCCTTGATTGACAGGTACGACATGCCCCCAGTTTGGAGAGGACCTGCACCAGTCTAGATATCATACAGTGTGTATTGGAATTCCTGGTGGATCTTTCACAGGATCAGGTAAGTATTGTGTCTCTCTCACATCATCAGGTAAGTGTCCTCTCTCACATCATCAGGTAAGTGTCCTCTCTCACAGGACCGGGTACCATCTCTAACAGGATCTTGTGAGTATCATATCACAGGGTCAGGTGATGGCTCTGAGTGAAGTATACCATGTCTGATATTGTCTCTGGGATCATGATGTAGTATCTGATATTGACAGGTTTCTGAAATATCTTGATATTGTATGATATCTAATGATTAAATGTTAACAGATGTCTCAGGTATTTCAACATTGACTTGAATTTTTTAATTTGAATTTGAGTTCAATGATTTTTATCTACCTATCTAAACTACAACATTTTCTGTTAATCTGGTAACTTTTTAGGTCACGTCCTTTAGATTAAGATTTAAACTAACTCTACTTGACAATTTTCCAGGCATCCAAACGAGGAATATCAGCAGGTCGTCCAGAGTACCTGGAGTTCACTGACACACCTCTGGACACCATTTGGGAGCTTTACAACTCCTTCAGAGAAAGGTCAGAATCCTCATATCGACTGATTAGGCTTGTTTTGGATAGAAGACATCATATTTAATTATGTAGAATGGGATTGGTGAGACTTTTAAAGCAATAAGGAGATAAGATAGTATAATTTAATCAAGCCTGGGGAGGATACATAGTAAAATAAGTATCTTATATCATTACACCCCCTCCTCAGTAAAGGGGGGTATACAGTAATCACTATTTCTGTCCCTCACTACGGGCAGAGGTCCATCCATCTTCATGTACCCCTTGTGTCTGTGCATGCAAGCTTGTGTGTGTCTCATGAACCTGTAGGTTATATTAACACCATTAAGTTCTACACCTGATTAGAATTGGCAGTCATCAGTAGAGGTTAAAGGTCACCATTGACCAAACAAAAAGTTTGTAAGATATATCATGAATCCAACAACAAAAGAGAAGATCAGGGAGTAGGGGTTTATCTTTGTGAGTTTTGCTGACTTTGTTTTTATCATTTGTCCAGGCCTGGGGAAAAGTGGCAGACATGTGCCTTATTGACCCTGCAGCTGTTGTACTGTCTACTGCCCACAATGTCCTCCTTGTCTGGGGAGAGAAAGGTAAATGGCTACCTACTAACATTTATTATTACATATTGATGATTGCAATGATATGTCTCCTACTAAAACTGAAATCAGCTGTGATATTACTACTTATATTTAACCTCATGTAATAACACCACTGGGTAGAGGTCGAAGTCTACTATAGTTTTTTTAGGAAAATTGGAAAATTTGAGAATAAATTTGTTTATATTTCATTGGATATAACTTGGTAAGAATTATTGGTATAGAATCGCAGTCGTACCTCTATGAATATATTGACACTGACTGACCGCCAAGGGCTTTAAACATATCATTGAAGTCTTACTAACATCAATGTCACAACTTCTTATTCATTACACTTGAAAGCTACTTAAACTATAACATTTCTATTCAATATTGTTTACCTCTGGTGACCTTTACGACTGCTATACCTCTTGGTCTTGACCTCAGGTAGTTTGTGAAATTATCATGTTATCTTCTCTTTGTTATTAGGTTGCTGCAGAAGCCTTGTTTCAGCACCTTTGTAAAGTCATTGATGGACCAGAGAAGGATGAGAGTCCCAAACTGTACAAGCTTTGTCGTCAACTCATCATAGATGGTTAGACTCTCCAATATAAAGTGTCTTTTATTGGTCCTCCACTAGGAACCAGAGGGACTATAGTTTTGTGCTTTGTCTGGCCGTCCCTCTGCTATCTTGTTATTTACCTTTGTGTGGCAGTGTGGCATGTGTCAAAAATAGGACATTCTTGCATACATTTTGATATTTGACCTAAATCAAAGAAACATTTGTTGTGCTCTGTTTTCTACACTACTCGTCACTGGAACTTCATTTTTGGGGTATGGGTTCACCTTGCTGAGGCGATGTGTCTAGACTTACATCAAATGAAAAGTTTAATTTTCATGTAATTTTACATTTGGTGGGGGGCATATTCATCAAATTGTCTTTTTATAATTAAATTGTAGATAGAAATGAAAAGACCATGTAAACACCTGGACAATGATTATCCTCTGTCATCTAGAGATGTTGCAGTGCCTTCCTCTTTACACCCTTGCCTCAATATCTTCCCTCTACACTGTGATATTCTTCTGTCATCTACAGGTGCTGCTGTATTCTTTCCTGACAAAGACACAAGAAGGAAGCAGTTATTTAGTATGATGCAGAATGTTGAGGTAAGTTATTCTGTAAAGAAAAAGCCCTTTGTCTGTTGTCCATGGTCTGACCATCCATCCGTCATCCTTCAATCCTTAAACAGTTTTTATTATTACTATTTCTTGAGAAGTACTGGATGTATCTTTCTCAAATTTCATATGTAGGTTTCCTTCATCACTAATTGTGCCTGTTTAATTTTGAGACTGATAAGAAAAACAAAATGGCTGAAAGATGGCCATCTTGGATTTTGACTGAAAGATTGTTATTGCTATTTCTTGAGAACAACTACATAGATCTTTCTGCACTTTTTATGTGTATGTTCCTCTTGATCTGTAGTTGTTTTTATTTCTACATGAATTCAAACACTTTCCTTTTGTTGCTGCTGAAAGCCTGAAGTAATTAGAATATCAGAATTGATAAGGTGTAATAAGTTCATAACTGAACACCATACACCTTTTAGTGATTGTCACAATTATGATGGTATTCTGCCGTTGGAGCAATATCTCTATTGTTTTCCTGGAGAGTTTTGTGACTTAGAATTAAAATGGTATTTCATTTATAACTTCTTTTATTTAACCTTAGGACAAATTTTATTGATCTGATAATGGCTTTATCATTCTGGTAATGAGTTAAGATTTTATTTGAATCTGTGTTCAGTTGATTGAGTCGATTGATTTACATGTTATCTTTGTTACTGGTAACATGTTTGTATGATACAGAGTCTCTCTGAGGCACCATCGGTGATGCTGGTGTTCCAGTCTCTGTGTCAATTCTTCAGCTCTGTTGATCCCAGTGGACTTCTTGACCTCCCCAAAACTCCATCAGATGTGTTGGTGAGTCTTCTATAATTGGATGTTTATCTACCTGTAACTATAATCAAATCTGCAGTCTTTTTTAAAGAAGCAAATTTTGGAGATACATGTAGCATTAAAAAATAAATAAAAGGTCAGATGATGTGTCTGTCTATCCTCCCGCCTGTTTGGTTATTTGCCTTTCTACTATCTGTTTGTCAATACTTTAGTGGCAATTTTCAGGTGAGATAATGCCCCTTGTAAATCAGTTCCTGGTTGGTGTATCCAAAGAGATAATGCCCCAAGTTCCTGGTTGGTGTATCTAGAGAGACGGTGCCAACTGCTACAATATTCTTTGATGTTTAGAGGTTGCCTATATAATACTTCAAACAAAATTAATTTATCATGTTGTGGTAATTGAGATCTGACTTCTATTACAGACATTTCACATTGACCCAGTGCTGGAAATAATGGAGACAATGATAAACGTCACATTCCACGAGTTTTGTCTGATGATGGAGCGGGGACACAGCCATGAACAGGTTGTGCATCTTCTCCAGCTTGTGTCTTCACTACAGACGTCTCTTCTGGCTTGGGCATGGTCACAGATGGCTCCTGATGAAGTTGACAGTGCCAAGACAACTCCCAACAACATGGCAGATATCAAGTCTGTCTGTTCTCAGGTCGCCACTCAGTGTAAGTGACAAGTCTCTCTGTTCTCAGGTCACTGTGCAGTGTAAGTGATAAGTATGTCTGTTCTTAGGTCACCATTTGCTGTAAGTGACAAGTCTGTCTGTTCTCAGGTCACCACTCAGTGTAAGTGACAAGTCTGTCTGTTCTCAGGTCGCCACTCAGTGTAAGTGATAAGTCTGTCTGTTCTCAGGTCGCCACTCAGTGTAAGTGACAAGTCTGTCTGTTCTCAGGTAACCACACAGTGTAAGTGACAAGTCTGTCTGTTCTCATGTCACCACTCAGTGTAAGTGATAAGTCTGTCTGTTCTCATGTCACCACTCAGTGTAAGTGACAAGTCTCTCTGTTCTCAGGTAACCACACAGTGTAAGTGACAAGTCTGTCTGTTCTCACTGTGCAGTGTCACTGTCTGTTCACAAGTCTGTCTGTTCTCAGGTCACTGAGCAGTGTAAGTGACAAGTCTGTCTGTTCTAAGGTCACCACTCAGTGTAAGTGACAAATCTGTCTGTTCTCATGTCACCACTCAGTGTAAGTGACAAGTCTGTCTGTTCTCAGGTCGCCACTCAGTGTAAGTGACAAGTCTGTCTGTTTTCAGGTCACCACTCAGTGTAAGTGACAAGTCTGTCTGTTCTCAGGTCACCACTCAGTGTAAGTGACCACTCAGTGTAAGTGACAAGTCTGTCTGTTTTCAGGTCACCACTCAGTGTAAGTGACAAGTCTGTCTGTTCTCAGGTCACCACTCAGTGTAAGTGACAAGTCTCTCTGTTCTCAGGTCGCCACTTAGCGTAAGTGATAAGTCTGTCTGTTCTCAGGTCACCACTCGGTGTAAGTGACAAGTCTCTCTGTTCTCAGGTCACTGTGCAGTGTAAGTGACAAGTCTGTCTGTTCTCAGGTCACCACTCAGTGTAAGTGACAAGTCTGTCTGTTCTCAGGTCACCACTCGGTGTAAGTGACAAGTCTCTCTGTTCTCAGGTCACTGTGCAGTGTAAGTGACATGTCTGTCTGTTCTCAGGTCGCCACTCAGTGTAAGTGACAAGTCTGTCTGTTCTCAGGTAACCACACAGTGTAAGTGACAAGTCTGTCTGTTCTCAGGTCACCACTCAGTGTAAGTGACAAGTCTCTCTGTTCTCAGGTAACCACTCAGTGTAAGTGACAAGTCTGTCTGTTCTCAGGTCACCACCCAGTGTAAGTGACAAGTCTGTCTGTTCTCAGGTCACTGTGCAGTGTAAGTGACAAGTCTGTCTGTTCTCAGGTCACCACTCAGTGTAAGTGACAAGTCTGTCTGTTCTCAGGTCACTGTGCAGTGTAAGTGACAAGTCTGTCTGTTCTAAGGTCACCACTCAGTGTAAGTGACAAATCTGTGCAGTGTGTAAGTGACAAGTCTGTTCTCAGGTCACCACTCAGTGTAAGTGACAAGTCTGTCTGTTCTCAGGTCACTGTGCAGTGTAAGTGACAAGTCTGTCTGTTCTCAGGTCACCACTCAGTGTAAGTGACAAGTCTGTCTGTTCTCAGGTCACCACTCAGTGTAAGTGACAAGTCTCTCTGTTCTCAGCTCACTGTGCAGTGTAAGTGACAAGTCTGTCTGTTCTCAGGTCACCACTCAGTGTAAGTGACAAGTCTCTCTGTTCTCAGGTCACTGTGCAGTGTAAGTGACAAGTCTATCTGTTCTCAGTCACTGTGCAGTGTAAGTGATAAGTATGTCTGTTCTTAGGTCACCATTTGGTGTAAGTGACAAGTCTGTCTGTTCTAAGGTCACCACTCAGTGTAAGTGACAAGTCTGTCTGTTCTCAGGTCACCACTCAGTGTAAGTGACAAGTCTGTCTGTTCTCAGGTCACCACTCAGTGTAAGTGACAAGTCTGTCTGTTCTCAGGTCACCACTCAGTGTAAGTGACAAGTCTCTCTGTTCTCAGGTCGCCACTTAGCGTAAGTGATAAGTCTGTCTGTTCTCAGGTCACCACTCGGTGTAAGTGACAAGTCTGTCTGTTCTCAGGTCACCACTCGGTGTAAGTGACAAATCTGTCTGTTCTCATGTCACCACTCAGTGTAAGTGATAAGTCTGTCTGTTCTCAGCTCACCACTCAGTGTAAGTGACAAGTCTGTCTGTTCTCAGGTCACCACTCGGTGTAAGTGATAAGTCTGTCTGTTCTCAGGTCACCACTCAGTGTAATTGACAAGTCTGTCTGTTCTCAGGTCACCACTCGGTGTAAGTGATGAGTCTGTCTGTTCTCAGGTCACTATACAGTGTAAGTGATGAGTCTGTCTGTTCTCAGGTCACTATGCAGTGTAAGTGACAAGTCTGTCTGTTCTCAGGTCACCACTCAGTGTAAGTGACAAGTCTGTCTGTTCTCAGGTCACCACTCAGTATAAGTAACAAGTCTGTCTGTTCTCAGCTCACCACTCAGTGTAAGTGACAAGTCTGTCTGTTCTCAGGTAACCACACAGTGTAAGTGACAAGTCTGTCTGTTCTCAGGTCACCACTCAGTGTAAGTGACAAGTCTGTCTGTTCTCAGGTCACCACTCGGTGTAAGTGATGAGTCTGTCTGTTCTCAGGTCACTATGCAGTGTAAGTGACAAGTCTGTCTGTTCTAAGGTCACCACTCAGTGTAAGTGACAAGTCTGTCTGTTCTCAGGTTGCCACTCAGTGTAAGTGACAAGTTTGTCTGTTCTAAGGTCACTGCAGTGAAAGAGACAACTGTCTGCTTAAAACTTATTAACGTCTCTTTGCCACTCAATGCGAACTCAACAGATTTCATTCTCCTGGTATCAGACCATGTTAACTGCATTTCTTATTGGTTTGTAAAGTTTGACTTCAATAAACTTGTTTCAGATTCTGGCTTCGTCGCAGATAGGGCTACTGAAGCATGTAAACTGATGCAGAAAAAGAATGTGGAGAAAGTAGTGAGTGAAGCATTGTTATTATTGATAATTTATTGTATAATTTATATAAATGTATTTAACTGTCTAATACAGGATGATTATTTTGGCAGTGATTATCATTACAATACAGTTACTTGTACTTGGATGAAAGGTATCATTAACAACAATCTGTATGACTCTGAGAGTTTGTTTTCAAAAATCTTATCAATCTATATAAATAGACGGAGCTGATTGGACCTGCTGAAACTTCTCTCCTTGGCACAGTTGTGAGGCAGTTGGTAAGTCACTGAAACCTCACCTGATTGACAGGTTGTTTGATTCGCAGTGAAGTGTCATTGCCAATATTTTAAAATAAGATTTCATATCCTTTGAGAAAGATAACAAAATTCCCTCTCTGCAAATTATCTGAAATCAATTTTCTAACACTTACTCAGACAATAGTGGTGGGAAGATTACTCATCAGGTGTGATATATATAACCTACTTACATGAAAAGTAATACACCTTTTACAAATAAATCTTCCACTTGTGTAGACCTTGATCTTGATGTACTTGTGTATTTGACCTTTAGAACTCTGTTTCTGTAGGTATTGACCTTGACCTACTTGTGTGATTACTGTGACTCGGAATCACGAGTTGTGCTGATACAGAAGTTCCAGCCGTTGGCCCAGGAATTGCAAAAACTTGCCAGTTCACTTCCCACACTTTTCCCCAATGTAAGTTGTTGACATATGCCAGTTGTCCCACGGACAGTGTCAACAGGTTTTAACATATCTACCTATACAAATCACATTAAGGATCTATCCTCCAGTCTGTTGTAATTCTGATTGTTTGCTCCGATTACTGATGTTGTCTACCTCTTGTTACAGATCAGCAGTGAACACTGGGATACAGTCCAGACAGAGGACATTGTACTCAGGACTTGGGAGGTAGAATCTTCACACAGCTACGAGAATAATCAACACCTTACTCAGGTAAGTAGAATTCAGTGATAAAGCGACATATCAACATGACTTAGAGAAAAACATGTTTCGGTTCATGACTTCGAGAAAAGGATGATTTGTTTAATGACTTTGAGAAAATGATGTTTTGGGTCATGACTTAGGTGAAAAATACATTAATTTAAATTCAAGGTTACCATTAAACCAGTTATATTTGAACCAGTATTTAATATAAAAAAAAAACTTTTACAATAAATTATATATGAGAATTTTTCCATGATTGTTGAAATATCCAGGTGAACAGTTCAGGCTTCTTGAGCCTCTTGTTTTCTATCTGGGAGTGAAAATATCAGCTGTACAAAACATTCCAGGTGACATACAGTTTAAGTTTTGTCAACACATTTTATAACTTGTTTACTAGATATGGATTTTCAAATTCATTAGAAAAGTAATCAATTTCATATTCATATGATATTCAAACTTGGTGTTGTATTATGATTTCAGGTTTTCAGCTGCCCCGGTGCTGATAAATTCATGGTGGACTTTGACACCAGATGTGAAACAGAGCGAAGGTATCAACTTTGAAGGCGAATGCCTTTATCCTCTGCTGATATTTGTAATAATTGTAAACAGAGATATGGTTTACAGGTATTAAGATGTAAATCCAAATTTATTTTATGTATGTCTGTGAATTCTGTTACATTCTAATTACAGGTATGACTACTTAGTATTTACTGATGCTAAAGGCTTACAAATGAGGTTTGACCAGAAAGTCGGCACACCCAAGTGGCCACGTCAGATCAATTTCAGTGGGCCACACCTCCACTTCCTGTTTCACTCAGACAGCAGTAACACAGAGTGGGGATATAAATTTAAAGTAAGGGCAATACCATTCTACTTCAGGGTAGAACATCATGTAATATGTTATTTTATCCAGTCATGAAAGAAGAATTTTGTTTATCTTTATAATTTTTCACAAAATGAACTCAGGTGGTCCAAATGAGCTTGTGTTATGGCACTCTGTGATACAAGATTGAAAACCATGTGGTGAAGCATAGTTACAGCTTGATATATAGGGAAAATTAAAAGACATTATTTAATAGTCAGGTTGACATTGTGTAATGTAAATGATGAGAATCTTGATGTAAACCTAACATGTATCATTACCTAGGTGACGGCGAGGGGTAGCCCTGACATTCCCTTATCATGGCCTTTTGATCTTCAGCTCAGCCTTACAAAGATGCTTGGTCGAATGTGTGGATGTACACTCAACTCCCACCCATGTAAGTTTTCTTGGTATCAGAAACAACTATAGATTTTGTCTTTACTTATCAGGTAATCTTTTTGTAAAGTTATTAATCAAACTTCTTTCCTGGCCCTTGCACTGACAGGTTGTTAGCTTCTTCAATGTAAATCAAGAGGGTTTTTGAAACATTTAATATTTCTATTTGGAATCCTAAATCTCCTTTATAAGATAAAGTTCTAACTTATTGAAAAAGTTTATTTACTGGATCTTCTGTCAAGGACTCTTGTAGAGTAAATATTAAGCTTGAAAGGAAGAACTTATTGACACTGTAATCTGTGTCTGACATGTCTACGTTAGATATTAAATGAGTTTGGTTTGTTGCACAGATTCTGACAAAGACCCTCTGATGAATGCGGAGGAGACAGCAGAACAGGATGTACTCAGGAGTGAGTTGTGGACAACATTGTTCAGAGGAGGTTATATGGTCGGCAAGATACAAAGATCTCTCTCAGGAAAATTTGTAAGTACATATTTGTTATAACATTCAAATAATTCTCCTGAAGGATCTTGTGGGTTTTAATCCTTTGAGATCATTTAAACAGGCTGCATGCACTTTAAAATCACTTATGAACCTTAATATATAATGACATACAGACATAGCAGACATGAAGATATGAATACTATCTTGCTATGAGGATTGGCCACGAAGTTTTGCCTGGCCCAAGTGACGCGACTGGCTATAAAGCCTCATCAAGGTCTCGCCAGGTCGTACAGCCAGGATCTAGCCTGGCCCCATGATCCAACCTAGCCATACAGTCTTGTCCAAGGTCTAGTCTGGACCCATGATCCAACCTAGCCATACAGTCTTGTCCAAAGTCTATCTGGACCCATGATCCAACCTAGCCATACAGTCTTGTCCAAGGTCTAGTCTGGACCCATGATCCCACCCAGCGTCTCGTCTGACCTTATATTATGACCCTGAGTCTCGCCTGACCATGGCCATTTGATCTCACCAAAGGTCCCGCTTGGCTCCAGCATCTTGTTCCTAAGGTCTAACACAGGTTTTTCTCCTTTGTTACCAGGTAACAGAAGATAGTGGAGGACATGTTCTGGAATTTCTGTGGAAGCTTGTCAACAGAGAAGAAGATCTACCCGCAAAATTTCTTGATAAGTATGTATGTTTTTTTTATATTGACAAGAAACTTATTAGGGTGATACCAGTACAAGAATTAGCAAATGTTTTTTAATCTGATAATACATTTGTTATTTGACAGGTGTAAGGAGGTCAGTAAGTGTCTCCAGGTGGGAGGTGATGCTGTGGAATCAGCTGTGGTGGCTGTGTTTGCTGCACTTGTATGGCACACACAACAGCTGAGGGAAGACCTCAGTAAATATGGTAATCCTTCATCTTATACATACAGCACTCTAGACAGCATGTTCAGACTAGTGATAAAATGGAAATTGTTCACTAATTGATTAAAACAGGTCAAGATTTATCCCCCTTATTATTAAACAGTTACAAAGTCTACACATTAACGCCTTTGATTTTTAGATGTGATATAACAACATTGGGTTCTGTGTTTGTGATGTCTACATTAGCTTGGTACTATTGTATATTATGATTTTGATGAGAATTTTGACTGATTTAATTTCAACAGTGGAGGCTAATGGGGAGGCAGTTATCAGTGACGGCATCCATCAGGCTTACACGGCTGCAGAGACACTCCGAATGCAACTGGTCAGTGATATAATAGTGTGTCTGTAGCAGGCATGACACTTAAAACTGGAGTATCAAGTAAAATAGGAACACATATACACTGGAAAAAAAAATTTATATCAAAGGTCATCTGCATTTATCTTTTGTGTTCAGTTTAGACAGAAATTTACAATTTATCATTAATAACACTTTTTTGAAATTAACAGAAGATTATCATTAATCATAGTTAATTGCATGATCTCATGCCTGTGATATTTTCCCCAGCTTACATTACGTCAGCGTGCTCTCACTAATAATGAGAAGAAGAATGAGGACGCAGATGATCCAGGTAAATTTATCATTCTTTTTTTGCTATGTAAAACAACATTTTACAATGCTAATCCTGTTACCTGTGACAGTGTTTTAGTTAATGAGTTACCTCCCTTGATTTAATTTCCACAATAGGTGCTTAATAAACAAAATTTCCTCTATGAAAGAGAAAATGAACACTAGATCACTAGGAATTTTCTGTTGAAGGTTGAATTATCTGATGTAACTTATGAAAAGTGTTGCCAACCAAACTTTGGTCATTTGTTCAGGACATACACGTACCATTGAGCAAAAATCTGTTTCTTGATTAATTAGCCATATTTAACATGTAATATGTTACAGGTACTTTATGTAGAGACAAGGCTCTGTTCCTCCTCAAGTTTGCTGGTCTCACCAAGGTTCAACTCAAAAATGAGGTAAAATCGTGGCTATGTGATGTTTGGTGTACCATTTGTGTTTCTGTGACATTGAAAGTTTTATGTTATGATATTTAATTGATAATAGATCAACTTATGTAACAAATACAAATTGTTGATGTTTTGACAGCTGAGGTCTAAAGCAACAAAGCAATGGAAGAAACTGTCCAATCGCAAGTCGGAAAAAGTGTTGAAAGGGGTTTGTAATTTATCTTTAGGAATTGTATTTAACTGATCATAAGGCCACAGTGGTATCAACCCATGTGATAGAGAGATTTCAAATATAGAAATGCACTATGAAACGACCTTAGAATTAAACAGTAGAGTTTAGTTAGCTCACTTTGCAAAGTTTGTAAATGCCAAGTTTATAGACTAATGAAATATCCATTCAACATGAATGAAATAGACAAAAGAAGATGTTTGTGGTAAGCATGTGTAATATATATTTTGATAAAGGGGATAAGGGGTATCATTCCATTTTGAATGTTGTCCTGTAAGTATCTGTGCTTAACTTCATGCTCAATGTTGTAAGTAAGGATTTTCTTGGATGCTATAAATGAGCAGGATTCATTTTTTTTTTATTTTTCTTAATAAATATGCTCAATCAATAATATCAAAAGATGTTTTGATGAAATATAGGAAATATGTGATTTATTTTTAGCTGGATGGCTCAGACAAGTACCCATCATTCCGATTGGTGCTGGAGTTTGTACAGGACCCTGCGTGGACCACAGAAAGGTGAGTTTGTATGGAACCCTGCCTGGACTACAGAGAGGTGAGTTAGTATGGAACCCTGTCTGGACCACAGAAAGGTGAGTTTGTATGGAACCTTGTATGGACCACAGAAAAGTGAGTTTGTACAAATTCCTGTCAGGACCACAGAAATGTGAGTTTGTACAAATTTCTGTCAGGATCACAGAAAG
Source organism: Ylistrum balloti (assembly GCF_031769215.1). Classification (NCBI taxonomy): domain Eukaryota; kingdom Metazoa; phylum Mollusca; class Bivalvia; order Pectinida; family Pectinidae; genus Ylistrum; species Ylistrum balloti. The sequence goes on along the minus strand of NW_026782781.1, from coordinate 85,625 downwards.
GTGAGTTTGTACAAATTCCTGTCAGGACTACAGAAAGGTGAGTTTGTATGGAACCTTGTATGGACCACAGAAAGGTGAGTTTGTACAAATTCCTGTCAGGACTACAGAAAAGTTTTAATGGTGTCACAATAAACATAGTGAATAAGTCGTCTCCTAATCAGCTGTTGTAGTGATTGGCTGAACCCTTAGCGAGAAACAAAGTAAGGATTAGTTTATCATCCACTCTCAGATTTGTACCACCATGTGGAAGGTGATAAAAATTCCTCCCTCAGGAGTGACTAACTATACCTGTACCAAACTCTTTACAGAGTGAATCGTATCCTACATGAACGGTCCCAACATGCCAAGGCAGTATCTGACATCTACACGTTTGTAGCTGAGTTCATCAGGATTCACCAGTGTACGGATGTCACCCACCCCTTCCAGGTCAGTTATTTCTTGTCAACTTCTCTTTTTGTTTGTATAAGAAACTGAGTAAGGTTATAATACTTCACATGTACCTGACTTGTAGGGTTTAACTTTTGTTTTTGTTTGTGTTATTACTGTAACTGTTTCCTGTTCCAGATCCCCGTCGTGTTATTCCTACAGGAGGTGTTATCATATCAGGATGGCTTTAGTAAACACTATGCAGATAGTCTAGATGGATGTGGTCTACAGCAGGAGGCACGTGTAAGACAGGCTTACTACCTCCTGGTTCGCAGACTCACAGAACCTTTCCACAGAATGCACCGCCATGATCTCAACAGGTAAGGTATATTTATCAGTGACAGGAGGAATCCATATTGCTATAACATACAGAGGTCTGGACCTAGGTCATACAGACATACTACTGTTACATAACAGGTCTGGACCAAGGTCATACAGACATACTACTGTTACATAACAGGTCTGGACCTAGGTCATACAGACATACTACTGTTACATACACAGGTCTGGACCTAGGTCATACAGACATACTACTGTTACATAACAGGTCTGGACCTAGGTCATACAGACATACTACTGTTACATACACAGGTCTGGACCTAGGTCATACAGACATACTACTGTTACATACACAGGTCTGGACCTAGGTCATACAAACATACTACTGTTACATACACAGGTCTGGACCTAGGTCATACAGCCATACTACTGTTACATACACAGGTCTGGACCTAGGTCATACAGACATACTACTGTTACATACACAGGTCTGGACCTAGGTCATACAGACATACTACTGTTACATACACAGGTCTGGACCTAGGTCATACAGACATACTACTGTTACATACACAGGTCTGGACCTAGGTCATACAGACATACTACTGTTGCATACACAGGTCTGGACCTAGGTCATACAGACATACTACTGTTACATAACAGGTCTGGACCTAGGTCATACAGACATACTACTGTTACATACACAGGTCTGGACCAAGGTCATACAGACATACTACTGTTACATACACAGGTCTGGACCTAGGTCATACAGACATACTACTGTTACATACACAGGTCTGGACCTAGGTCATACAGCCATACTACTGTTACATACACAGGTCTGGACCTAGGTCATACAGACATACTACTGTTACATACACAGGTCTGGACCTAGGTCATACAGACATACTACTGTTACATACACAGGTCTGGACCTAGGTCATACAGACATACTACTGTTACATACACAGGTCTGGACCTAGGTCATACAGACATACTACTGTTGCATACACAGGTCTGGACCTAGGTCATACAGACATACTACTGTTACATACACAGGTCTGGACTTAGGTCATACAGACATACTACTGTTACATACACAGATCTGGACCAAGGTCATACATCCATACTACTGTTACATAACAGGTCTGGACCAAGGTCATACAGACATACTACTGTTACATAACAGGTCTGGACCTAGGTCATACAGCCATACTACTGTTACATACACAGGTCTGGACCAAGGTCATACAGACATACTACTGTTACATACACAGGTCTGGACCAAGGTCGTCTAGACACACTACTCTTACATACACAGGTATTATAAGAAGTGAAACCTGTCTGTTAAAGCCATTCAAAAGTGATGGGAAAAGAGGTCTTAATAGACAGGTATCTGTAAGATACAGGTAGCTTTAAATGCTGGTTTGACTGTAATAATAAGTTTCAGGATACTCATCAATTGACTGTATGAATATATTTCAAAATTACATTTCAGGAAAATTGCTCCAGCATATGAATATGTCCAAGCCTGTTTACTACACCTCTTAGACATGGAATGGCAGGTAAGATCATCAGCTAGAATACAGACACCAAATTTTCTCAACATTTAGAAATTACAGAAATACACTGAATTGTATCTTCTTTTATGAAATACAGAAATAAAGACACCAAATTTCTCTACCTTTAATACTTAGTTCAGTTCTATCTTGGTAACTGTAATTACTAAGGAGATTGTAACTGCATCAATTCTGCTAGAGTTGCTCTTCCGTTTCATATTATTTCTACAGGGATACATCAAGGTGTATTTTTACTCTTTATTATGTCACCTGATCCAAAGTCTCATTGTGACCTATTGCGATCACCTCCAGCACTGTGTGACGTGTATCCATAAACAGTTAAACATTTTTTACTTCTTCTCAAAAACCGTTGAACCAATTTCAATGAAATTTTACAGAAATCTTCCCTGACCTAAGATCAACCAAAACAATGTATTATACGGTCCCTACCCCACAGGAGCCCGAGGGGTGGGACCAAAAGGGGTCAAACTGACTCAGATTTCAAAAATCTTCTCCACCACACCCAGATATGGTAGAATCAAATACTCTTCATGGATGGAAGCATCTTATGGTGCTTTACCAAATTTGTGAATTTCATGGCTCCAGGGTCTCGCATTTCTTCGTGGGGAGGGAGTAAATTTTACTATGGTTTATATAGATAAAACAGATTTTTGAGTTTAATTTGTTTAAGATCCAGTTGAAACATTTCAAACTTGTTTAGAATTATGAGTGATGGGAGGATGGCTATATGTTATGCCCATATTGATGGTGGCTGACCCAAAGGGGCTGATTGATGGGTCAAAAGGGGTCAAATTGACTTAAATTTCAAAAATCTTCTTCTCTACACCCATTACTACATCAGTGTCACAATTTCTTTTTCATGACACTTGGAAGCTGCTTTCCCTTTAACCTTTATACTCAATATTGCTTATCTCAGGTAACTGTGAAGGCGGCTAGGCCTCTTGTTACAAATACTCTCTGCTACATTATCACATCTTATCCTGACTTTTTAGCAGGGAAGTGAGAAGTAAAAGTGACTGTTTTATATTTGCATAGTGAAATGATGTATTAAAATGAAGAAAATAACCTACTTTTTTAATTGATGTAAGTTTGTTATTGTTTATTTTCCAGCCGTATGATCTGATGTTTGTCACTGAGGTAAAACTTCCAGCCCTCTTCCTGAGCATCGCTAAAGGTAATGAAGACTGAGATAGTGAGTTGTAAATGTTGATTCTATGGTTATCAACGTTGATGATAAGGGTTAAATTACTGATGATAAGTATATTGACAGTAATATGGTAACTGACATGGTTTTTGGTGACGTTTCGTAACAGAAACAGTAAAGATGCGGGACTGTACCCTCAGCCAGGAAGAGGATGAGAAGGATATCCGCTATTACGAACAGTGCATGGCATGGTTTGAGGAATGTGAGAGTGGCTTTGATCAGTGGTACAATGGCAACAAAATGGACCATGGCTCCCGAGAGAACAGAAAGGTAAGCTTGTCAGTCCAGACTTGGTGTTGTAGCCAACGTCTTTCAGACACAACCATACGCTGGTAGCCTAGTTTTGGCAACCTTCGTCAGACAGACATAACCTGGTGCTGGTAGCCTGTGTCTGTCCAGACAAAATCAATTGTTGGTACAAACTCTTGCCTTTGTCTGTCTAGACATAATCAGGTTTTGGTAGTCTGTGTCTGCTAAGACACAATCATCCAGACATAACCTGGTTTTGGTAGCCTGTGTCTGTCTAGATACAATCTAGTGCTGGTAAAGCCTTTGTCTGTCCAGACATAACCTAGTTTGGTAGCCTGTGTCTGTCCAGATATGACACTGTTGGTAGCCAGTTTTTTTTATATCCTTTCTGTTTTGTCCTGTGTATCAGGCTTGTAATTTTTTCATTATAAACATATATTGCCATTTGTGAACCTAATTCTTGCTTTGTTAATCTTTCAATAGTCTATGTTGCCATATAATTTTATTTAGCTTTGTTTTTACTGTCTTGTATACTAGTGTCCATTGATGCCTTTTAAGGAGAGAAGTACAAAACTATGGGCCTGACTTATTCTATAAAGTTTGACTCCTGATGTATATGTTTAGCATACCTAAACCAGTCTTCTAAATCTCCTCTGGTAAGTGAAATATGTTGACATTACAGGCTGTCCAGATGTTTGTGGCAAGATTTTGTGACCTTCTGGACGTAGAAGTGAGCTGTGACGGCTGCTCTGTGACCCTCCCTGGTCGGCGGTACCGATGCCTACAGTGTGTAGATATGGACTTGTGTGCCACTTGCTACGCTGGTGGGGTGAAACCAGAAGGAGATCACACAGATGAACATGACATGGTCCATCTGGTGTAAGTTTTGGATCGCATGAAGAAACATAACATATTCCATCTCTGACTGGACTATTGTTGTCTGACCAGTCTTTTGACCAGTTTTGTGTAACTTTTGTGTTGACCTTTGACATTTCTGTGACTAGTTTTGTCTGACCTTTGTGTTGACCTTTCTGTTTTACAGGTACAAGTGTAACAAGTGTCAGGCCTTTATAGTTGGTACCAGAATCCATTGTAATGAATGTGATGACTTTGACCTCTGTCTCGGCTGCCACTCAAAGGGCAAATTTCCCTCGGAGTAAGTATGACATTTGTTTGCATAAAAATACAACATAGCTTTGTAGTTCAGCATCGCCAGATGTTAAGTTAATGAATATTATGTGTTGATGGCTTACTGAAGGATATATAGAGAATAAGTATTGTGTTGATGGCTCACTGAAGGATATATAGAGAATGAGTATTGTGTTGATGGCTCACTGAAGGATATATAGAGAATAAGTATTGTGTTGATGGCTCACTGAAGGATATATAGAGAATAAGTATTGTGTTGATGGCTCACTGAAGGATATATAGAGAATAAGTATTGTGTTAACTTCTTGACTTATTGTAGGATATACAAAATCTGTTCTCAACTTCATAGTCACTGCAAAGATACCATCACAAAAAATCTGAAATGGATTGTTTCAGTTATTAAATTGAAGAGAGATTTGTATTGTTTTTCAGTCATTGAATTAAAGAAAGAATTGTATTTTTTAAAGTAATTAATTTAAAGAGAGAATTGTATTTTTTAATTTACAGACACACAACAAGTCATGATATCACAAAGTTTCCAATGATCAAATGTAAGTACACAGTCCATCAAAGACATTAATTTCATTGTTTTTTATATAATTGACATATGGAACCAGTGATTTCCTGCCAATCCTAGACCGTTTGTACCTCAGATATATGGGCCTTTCATTATGATAAGTTATTTTCTTCTTCTGTTTTTCTGTTATAAACACCCAGACAAAAGTCATGCATTTTTGAGAAATGCTTCTACCCATTGAAATAACACAGAGAGTGGATTTAAGTTAGGAACTTTTTATACAATTTAATTCTCCAAATATCTGGCATAAATATGCAAACCCGAGTGGACCAAAATCTGATACTGTGCTTTGCCATTGGTTGCAAGGAGTGTCAGGAGTTTGTTTAAATGTTGTACTAAAACATTTTGATTCAAGTTAATGTGTACCCGTCAAAACAGAGACTCAGTTCTTTCAGAGCTGATGTCAAGACACACATTCACATTTAACATTGCCTTGTCATTAAGTTCAGTAATGTGTGTATCTGCTCACTTCCAGTATAATTGTTGAATACGTGACCTAATACCCTGGACAAGTCTTTTAAATTTTTGGAAAATCTGCCAATGATAAAGCAAGATTATTGATATTTCTTCCATTTTGATCCCATACATGGTCTGTTGGGTTCATATCTGGTGACGGGGCAGGCCGGGGTGTAAAATTAATGGCCTCATGATATAGGTTATCTTGCACGGTTCTAGCACGCCATGGTATAGCATTGTCATCCATGGAGAGAGGATGGCTATAAATGATTGTCAAAATGAGGGACAACGATGTCCCCAAGGACAAGATCTCTAACCAGATTGTCTAAATGAGGGACAATGATGTCCCTAAGGACAACATCTCTGATCAGATTGTCTAAATGAGGGACAACGATGTCCCTAAGGACAACATCTCTGATCAGATTGTCTAAATGAGGGACAACGATGTCCCTAAGGACAACATCTCTGACCAGATTGTCTAAATGAGGGACAATGATGTCCCTAAGGACAACATCTCTGACCAATAAAGGTAACATTATAAATGTATATGTAAGTCCATTTCACAGTTGTTAGAAAAGCAGGCTCAGACAGTGACTGACTAATTTTTGTCCGAGGACGTAATTAAATCACATTTCTTTAAACATTTGAGGATCATTAAGTTGAAGACTTCTGGCTAAATTAAATCTATTCAGTGCGGCCATCACAAGACTCGGACTCCCTGATCCAGGCCTACATTCACCAACATGTCTGGTTACTGTTCACGGTATTGGCCCTGTCTACTGGCGACATCATTCACACAGATAGCCCCAACAGTATGGTAGACTCTGACTACGTCAAGCTGGCTGCCAACCTACAACAGGAGTGTATTGAGATTGTAACCCACTGTCTCCAACAGGTCCCAGACGATGCTGAAGGTAATTCTTAGTTGTCAGGGGATATTTATAACAATCCTGTCAGCTCTTTTTTAATCGTACATACTTGGTTATAAGTTTTGTGTACTTCATATCACTGAAGTCAGTAACTTAATAATGAAGACAGGAAGAATTGTTCCATTATATGTATGTAACTAGATAAGATAAAATACACCTTACAGCTTAGTAGCTGATATTAGTCTACCCTGCAGGCATTACAGACCTGATGAAGAAATTATTGCATTATTAATGTGTTGGTAGATATTAGCACTACAGGGATCTAATTTGTCATGAATGATTTAGCAAGGTTCTCTTTACATATTGTGGATAAACTCTGTGCATATGTTTATTTCCTGCTACCAGACAGTACCAAGGAAGTGTTACAGGGCGGCCTACTTCGCTTGGAGACCAGACAGGAGCAGGCTTTTGCCATTCATTCCCAGGAGAGGATCATGGGATTGCTTGGTGCAATGATTCCACAAGATCACAAGGTTTACATTTCATTCTCTTTTAACATAAGGCCAAATATCTTTTAATTTCAGATTTAATTACAATAAAGTATCATTATTTGGATAAATCAAACCTCCTTGTCACTCAAAGCTTCTGTCATGTAACACTCAGACGTTTACTAAGTATGATTTACAAATTTCAGATCTTGTCAACTGGAGTTACATATAACTTCACCACGGATCAATTCATACATCTGCTGTTCAAGATTGCCAAGTAAGTTAATATTTCACATAAGAATGATTTTATTATGTTTCCCAACAACTTTGAATGGAGCATGAAGTTAGGGCTTTGTCCATCTGTCCATCCATCTTTCTGTCTGTTCTTTCATGTCCGTGTAAATCCAGGGCCCAAAAACCCTTTTAGACAGAGTGTTTGACTTCAGAGCATAACTTGGCTTGCATTTTAATTAGGATAATGAAACTTCATGTTTTCATTTGTCATACTAAGACTATGTGCATTGCAGCAAAGTCAGGGCCCGTAGCCCCTTAATTACAGAATTATTGCCCTTTGTAAAATTTTGTTTCCAATAAATTTTTAGGTCATATGACCCTATTGGGATCGCCTTTTGTCCGGCATCGTCCGTGCATCCTACGTTGTCTGTCGTAAACATTTTCAACTTCTTCTCAAGTTCTACATGTCTCATTGAGCTGAAACTTACCTTAAATGATCACGACATGATCCTGACCAAAGTTTTTTAATTTCTGGTTGGTCCGAAATCCAACATGGCCGCCATGGCTGCCATCTTGAAAACAAATTTTCAACTTCTTCTTACGTTCAAAATTTGAAATCTTGTATTTTATGTCAGATGACCGTTAAGGCCCATGGGCCTCTTGTTTAGGAAGCATTCACTGGTTCCAGTTTTAAAGATTCTCTAGTTGACTCTATATTCCACCTATCATATCTAATTTGCACTTTTTCTCAGTTTTTCAAATAGATCCCCACGATGCTTTTGAATTCAACTTTTGAAGTATTTTATACTGTTTCTCAGACAGAAATGACTGTAACAGCTGTCTGTCAGATTTTGTATCATTTAATAAACATATTTAATTCTGAGCCACTTTCATAGGAAAATTCAGCCTCCAAAATTCAGGAACATATGTCTCTTGTTTATCAAATTATTTTGATATTTTTTCTTTGTCAGTAATTTTTTTTACTGACAACAGTTTTAATTTATATTCCTACATAAACCTTGATGAATTCTGGTTCACAGAGGGGAGAGTGGACATGAGGTGAACACTCGACACCTAGCCATGGGACTGCTCGGCCCACTGCTTACAAAGTGTTCCCCAAAGGTAGGAGGTTTTAGTTTACCTCGATTGAAGGTAAATCTGTAAATAGTATTTGTTGATATAGCATTGTCACTGGGTATAAACATCAAATAGCCAATCAAATACCTTGTATTAGTCAGGTGCCTTTTATCATTGGAGTAACAGTTACATAAACGTAATAGGAATTTTAAAAATCTTAACTATTCTGGAGATCTGTTTGTACTTACCTGGGTTAAGGACATTTATACAGAGGCTAGTTAACAAGAACACACACAGACTAGCAATAACAAACTGAATAAATTTACAGTTTGTAATAGTTATCAGAAAGGAAATAAATTTGACAAGTTGCAAATTCATGCAGTTTCACAAAAGGTAGCAAGGCACTGATGTATTCATGTCTCTTTACATGTTTTTATTAAGTAAATATTCAATCATTTTTAGAAGTCTACTATATCCTCCATAGTTATAATATCTACTACATGAATCCCACAGGTTGCTGATGATTCAGTGAAGTCTACACAAGGTGCAGTCACAAAATTGGAAAACTACATTGAGGGACAAAGGACTATCAAATACCTCTTTTCTTTTGGTGCAGATTGCCTTGAAAAGTATGTGTTTAGTAGGACATTCTCAAGTCTGTGTAGCGGTCAAGCCATCTGTTCCCTTTTGTCAGTTTTGTCCATGTGAAAGATAGCTTGAAATCATGACATTGTCATTTTTCTCAGTCACAACACTTAACATTAATGTCACTGACTCCTAAAAATAATTCATCGTAATTCTTTTATATCAGAATTTGTTGACAGGTTGTACCAGGATAATTCCCTGCATTTATCAATGGACAATTACTAATTATCAAAATGCAAACATAGTTGATGTGTAGTGAGTGCACCCTTGTGTATGTAGGTGTGGACTTGAGTGGGCGTGTTCTGTGGCGAGGATACTTCAGAATCTATACAGTTCCTCTGATTGGCGGTCCGTCATCCATCACCACTTGACCACCTGTGTACAGTCATTGACGGCTCTGCTAGACTTACCTTCCATCTTTGCTCTGTTTGTAATGGCTGGATTCCCAGAGGTATGTATCTGTAGTTACAGTGATAGAGTCATTCCCAGAGGTATGTATCTGTAGTTACAGTGATAGAGTCATTCCCGGAGGTGTGTATCTATAGTTACAGTGATAGAGTCATTCCCGGAGGTGTGTATCTGTAGTTACAGTGATAGAGTCGTTCCCGAAGGTATGTATCTGTAGTTACAGTGATAGAGTCGTTCCCGGAGGTGTGTATCTATAGTTACAGTGATAGAGTCATTCCCGGAGGTATGTATCTGTAGTTACAGTGATAGAGTCATTCCCGGAGGTTTGTATCTGTAGTTACAGTGATAGAGTCATTCCCGGAGGTATGTATCTGTAGTTACAGTGATAGAGTCATTCCCGGAGGTATGTATCTGTAGTTACAGTGATAGTCATTCCCGGGGGTTTGTATCTGTAGTTACAGTGATAGTCATTCCCGGGGGTTTGTATCTGTAGTTACAGTGATAGAGTCGTTCCCGGAGGTATGTATCTGTAGTTACAGTGATAGAGTCGTTCCCGGAGGTATGTATCTGTAGTTACAGTGATAGAGTCGTTCCCGGAGGTATGTATCTGTAGTTACAGTGATAGAGTCGTTCCCGGAGGTATCTGTAGTTACAGTGATGTATCTGTAGTTACAGTGATAGAGTCGTTCCCGGAGGTATGTATCTGTAGTTACAGTGATAGAGTCGTTCCCGGAGGTATGTATCTGTAGTTACAGTGATAGAGTCGTTCCCGGAGGTATGTATCTGTAGTTACAGTGATAGAGTCGTTCCCGGAGGTATGTATCTGTAGTTACAGTGATAGAGTCGTTCCCGGAGGTATGTATCTGTAGTTACAGTGATAGAGTCGTTCCCGGAGGTATGTATCTGTAGTTACAGTGATAGTCATTCCCGGGGGTTTGTATCTGTAGTTACAGTGATAGTCATTCCCGGGGGTTTGTATCTGTAGTTACAGTGATAGAGTCATTCCCGGAGGTATGTATCTGTAGTTACAGTGATAGAGTCATTCCCGGAGGTATGTATCTGTAGTTACAGTGATAGAGTCGTTCCCGGAGGTATGTATCTGTAGTTACAGTGATAGAGTCATTCCCGGAGGTATGTATCTGTAGTTACAGTGATAGAGTCATTCCCGGAGGTATGTATCTGTAGTTACAGTGATAGAGTCGTTCCCGGAGGTATGTATCTGTAGTTACAGTGATAGAGTCGTTCCCGGAGGTATGTATCTGTAGTTACAGTGATAGAGTCGTTCCCGGAGGTATGTATCTGTAGTTACAGTGATAGAGTCGTTCCCGGAGGTATGTATCTGTAGTTACAGTGATAGAGTCATTCCCGGAGGTTTATATCTCTGTCATATCACCAAACACTCCCTACATTGATTATAATATCTTAACACTGTGCCCTATATTAAGGTAATTTGAAATATACTTTGAATGTAATGACATGATCACATTGAGATACTTACCTATGAAACATACTCCATAACAAAATGATACAACAGTTGCTGATATGGAAATGCTCCAGTTATATAAACTTCAAAAGTCTTTTTTGACAAACAGCTGATGTATCCTTTGTTTGTCTAGGTGCTGACACTTGTGGTTAGCCTAATATAACATTTTAAAGTGTATACAGATGCTGGAAATCATGGGAATTTAACTAAAACAGTTTTGTAGGTGTAGACCTTAGAACTGTAAGAGATTTGACTGATACATCCTTTGTGTCTATAGGTGCTGACCATAGGAACGCTTGTCCAGTATAACCATATGGATATGGAGAAGAAGAAGGGAGTGGTTCTGAAACACTATCCGGACAAATACCAGACCCTCATTATAGATATTAAAACTAGAAAACGTCACACGGTAAGTCTGTTGTACAACACTATCCAGACAAATACTAGACCCTCATTATAGATATCAAAACTAGAAAACGTCACACGGTAGGTCTGTTGTACAACACTATCCAGACAAATACCAGACCCTCATTATAGATATCAAAACTAGAAAACGTCACACGGTAGGTCTGTTGTACAATACTACCCTGACAAATACCAGACCCTCATTATAGATATCAAAACTAGAAAACGTCACACGGTAGGTCTGTTGTACAATACTACCCTGACAAATACCAGACCCTCATTATAGATATCAAAACTAGAAAACGTCACACAGTAAGTCTGTTAGAAGGTTACCCAAACCCACAAATACCAGACCCTCATTATAGATAATAAATCTGGCAAGTGTCATACAGTTACTTTGCTGTGTAATACTACCCTGTCAAGTACATCACCAGGTAAGACTACTGTACACCTGCTTATTATGGTAATTTTGCTCTGTATATGATTTAGTACACCAATAAATTGTGAAATCACACAAATCTGTACAGAAAACAGAAAAATTTTGTCACAGCTGTGACCATCAGTCATATATGACTGGAGTGACACATTCACAAACTAGACAAAACAGAAACAGAAAAGATAGCTTGTAAGGTATGTTGTTTATTGCTGCAGATGAAAGTTTTCAAAGAATGTTGTATTTTGTTACAGGTGCAGGACAAATTTGTTGACTGCCTTTCATTGGTAGCAGACACATGGGACACAGATCATGTGACATTGTTTATCAACACAATCCAGACTATTGTTGGAAAAATAAGAGCAGGTGAGTCTTACACGTGTGTCTTATTGTGCCCAGGTGAGTCTTACATGTGTGTCTAATTGTGCCCAGGTGAGTCTTACATGTGTGTCTTATTGTGCCCAGGTGAGTCTTACATGTGTGTCTAATTGTGCCCAGGTGAGTCTTACATGTGTGTCTTATTGTGCACAGGTGAGTCTTACTGTACTGTGAGTTTCAATGCAAAACTAGAGAATCTAAATTTACCAGGAAACCAAGGGAATAAAACTGTATGAGAGGGGAATCTTACTGTTCAGCCTGACACCCTAACTGTACAACATGGAAATCTTACTCTGAAATAGGAGGATCTATTTTGTATGACCAAGGAATATCGAAGTTCAAAGTTGAATTTTACTGAGACATAAGTAAATGCATCTGCTGTAGAAAAGAATGTGTAATTCAAGACAACTTATTTGTTTGTTGTAGAAGAAAAAGTGTTACTTGAGACGGTCTGGGTGCTATCCCTGTGTCTCAAGGTTCTTAACAACAATGTCAAGTCTATGGAGAACTGTATGGTGGAGAATCTGTTTGAGTCTGGGTTTATACAATGTCTGGTGCACCTGGCAAGTAAAGGCACAGAGTTCAGTCAGCAGTGGCTCCTCAAGGATCTAGAGGTCAGATTTTCTAACATGTATATTTCTAATTTAACACTCTCTGTCCACGGATATTTTACAAACTGTGGAGAAGTTATGTAATAAAATACTTCAATACATTAATTTTCATTATTTTTATAAGAGGGCTCATACACTTCACTTCTCTTGCTGAACTTCTTATCAAATATTAATGAAAAAATATACACATGCTGGGGTATAGATAGTGGTGTCCTAGCAGTTAATTTGTACATCTGAGAGCAAAGTTAGAGATGTAACTTTACATAATGAGACAGTCTATTGTAGATAGTCCTGGGTCTCTGCTGTCAATATATTGACTTATTGAGGCAGTCTGTGGTTTATAGTCCTAGGTCTCTACTGTCAATATATTGACTTATTGAGGCAGTCTGTGGTTTATAATCCTAGGTCTCTACTGTCAATATATTGACATAACGAGGCAGTCTGTGGTTTATAGTCCTAGGTCTCTACTGTCAATATATTGACTTAATGAGGCAGTCTGTGGTTTATAGTCCTAGGCCTCTACTGTCAATATATTGACTTAATGAGGCAGTCTGTGGTTTATAGTCCTAGGCCTCTACTGTCAATATATTGACTTAATGAGGCAGTCTGTGGTTTATAGTCCTAGGCCTCTACTGTCAATATATTGACTTAATGAGGCAGTCTGTGGTTTATAGTCCTAGGTCTCTACTGTCAATATATTGACTTAATGAGGCAGTCTGTGGTTTATAGTCCTAGGTCTCTACTGTCAATATATTGACTTAATGAGGCAGTCTGCAGTCTAGGTCTCTACTGTCAATATATTGACTTAATGAGGCAGTCTGTGGTTTATAGTCCTAGGTCTCTACTGTCATTGATATATTGACTTAATATATTGACTTAATGGCAGTCTGTGGTTTATAGTCCTAGGTCTCTACTGTCAATATATTGACTTAATGAGGCAGTCTGTGGTTTATAGTCCTAGGTCTCTGCTGTCAATATATTGACTTAATGAGGCAGTCTGTGGTTTATAGTCCTAGGTCTCTACTGTCAATATATTGACATAACGAGGCAGTCTATGGTTTATAGTCCTAGGTCTCTACTGTCAATATATTGACTTAATGAGGCAGTCTGTGGTTTATAGTCCTAGGTCTCTACTGTCAATATATTGACTATTGTGACTTAATGAGGCAGTCTGTGGTTTATAGTCCTAGGTCTCTACTGTCAATATATTGACTTAATGAGGCAGTCTGTGGTTTATAGTCCTAGGTCTGTAGGTCAATATATTGACTTAATGAGGCAGTCTGTGGTTTATAGTCCTAGGCCTCTACTGTCAATATATTGACTTAATGAGGTAGTCTGTGGTTTATAGTCCTAGGTCTCTACTGTCAATATATTGACTTAATGAGGCAGTCTGTGGTTTATAGTCCTAGGTCTCTACTGTCAATATATTGACTTAATGAGGCAGTCTGTGGTTTATAGTCCTAGGTCTCTACTGTCAATATATTGACTTAATGAGGCAGTCTGTGGTTTATAGTCCTAGGTCTCTACTGTCAATATATTGACTTAATGAGGCAGTCTGTGGTTTATATATATTGACTTAATGAGGCAGTCTGTGGTTTATAGTCCTAGGTCTCTACTGTGGTTTATAGTCAATATATATTGACTTAATGAGGCAGTCTGTGGTTTATAGTCCTAGGTCTCTACTGTCAATATATTGACTTAATGAGGCAGTCTGTGGTTTATAGTCCTAGGTCTCTACTGTCAATATATTGACTTAATGAGGCAGTCTGTGGTTTATAGTCCTAGGTCTCTACTGTCAATATATTGACTTAATGAGGCAGTCTGTGGTTTATAGTCCTAGGTCTCTACTGTCAATATATTGACTTAATGAGGCAGTCTGTGGTTTATAGTCCTAGGTCTCTACTGTCAATATATTGACTTAATGAGGCAGTCTGTGGTTTATAGTCCTAGGTCTCTACTGTCAATATATTGACTTAATGAGGCAGTCTGTGGTTTATAGTCCTAATATATATTGACTTAATGAGGCAGTCTGTGGTTTATAGTCCTAGGTCTCTACTGTCAATATATTGACTTAATGAGGCAGTCTGTGGTTTATAGTCCTAGGTCTCTACTGTCAATATTTTGGTTTATAGTCCTAGGTCTCTACTGTCAATATATTGACTTAATGAGGCAGTCTGTGGTTTATAGTCCTAGGTCTCTACTGTCAATATATTGACTTAATGAGGCAGTCTGTGGTTTATAGTCCTCCACTGTCAATATATTGACTGTCAATATATTGACTTAATGAGGCAGTCTATGGTTTATAGTCCTAGGTCTCTACTGTCAATATATTGACTTAATGAGGCAGTCTGTGGTTTATAGTCCTAGGCCTCTACTGTCAATATATTGACATAATGAGGCAGTCTATGGTTTATAGTCCTAGGTCTCTACTGTCAATATATTGACTTAATGAGGCAGTCTGTGGTTTATAGTCCTAGGTCTCTACTGTCAATATATTGACTTAATGAGGCAGTCTGTGGTTTATAGTCCTAGGTCTCTACTGTCAATATATTGACTTATTGAGGCAGTCTGTGGTTTATAGTCCTAGGTCTCTACTGTCAATATATTGACTTAATGAGGCAGTCTGTGGTTTATAGTCCTAGGTCTCTACTGTCAATATATTGACTTAATGAGGCAGTCTGTGGTTTATAGTCCTAGGTCTCTACTGTCAATATATTGACTTAATGAGGCAGTCTGTGGTTTATAGTCCTAGGTCTCTACTGTCAATATATTGACTTAATGAGGCAGTCTGTGGTTTATAGTCCTAGGTCTCTACTGTCAATATATTGACTTAATGAGGCAGTCTGTGGTTTATAGTCCTAGGTCTCTACTGTCAATATATTGACTTAATGAGGCAGTCTGTGGTTTATAGTCCTAGGTCTCTACTGTCAATATATTGACTTAATGAGGCAGTCTGTGGTTTATAGTCCTAGGTCTCTACTGTCAATATATTGACTTAATGAGGCAGTCTATGGTTTATAGTCCTAGGTCTCTACTGTCAATATATTGACTTAATGAGGCAGTCTGTGGTTTATAGTCCTAGGTCTCTACTGTCAATATATTGACTTATTGAGGCAGTCTGTGGTTTATAGTCCTAGGCCTCTACTGTCAATATATTGACTTATTGAGGCAGTCTGTGGTTTATAGTCCTAGGCCTCTACTGTCAATATATTGACTTATTGAGGCAGTCTGTGGTTTATAATCCTAGGTCTCTACTGTCAATATATTGACATAACGAGGCAGTCTGTGGTTTATAGTCCTAGGTCTGTAGGTCAATAAATTGACTTAATGAGGCAGTCTGTGGTTTATAGTCCTAGGTCTCTACTGTCAATATATTGACTTAATGAGGCAGTCTGTGGTTTATAGTCCTAGGTCTCTACTGTCAATATATTGACTTAATGAGGCAGTCTGTGGTTTATAGTCCTAGGTCTGTAGGTCAATATATTGACTTAATGAGGCAGTCTGTGGTTTATAGTCCTAGGTCTCTACTGTCAATATATTAACTTATTGAGGCAGTCTGTGTTTTATAGTCCTAGGTCACTACTGTCAATATATTGACTTAATGAGGCAGTCTGTGGTTTATAGTCCTAGGTCTCTACTGTCAATATATTGACTTAATGAGGCAGTCTGTGGTTTATAGTCCTAGGTCTCTACTGTCAATATATTGACTTAATGAGGCAGTCTGTGGTTTATAGTCCTAGGTCTGTAGGTCAATAAATTGACTTAATGAGGCAGTCTGTGGTTTATAGTCCTAGGTCTCTACTGTCAATATATTGACTTATTGAGGCAGTCTGTGTTTTATAGTCCTAGGTCTCTGCTGTCAATATATTGACTTAATGAGGCAGTCTGTGGTTTATAGTCCTAGGTCTGTAGGTCAATATATTGACTTAATGTACTGTCAATATCTTGTCACTTCAGGTTAATGTTTATCATACCCAAGTAGTGACAGTAGTCATATTCTGATTTAGATCAGTTTTGTCATTGCTAATGTGGTTCAATGAGATGTTACACACAAAAAAGATGTGTCGTTGACAGTATACACAAACAAGAAGTTGCTAGCATTCAGCTTTAGGTTTATTTTATCATATGGTTGATGTTCCAGGTGCTGTCTTTGATGTTATACACAAACGAAGGAGTCGGCGCATCTCACAAACGTAGCAAAGCCTTATCCTACCCTGAACAGCTTGCTGCTGCTTTAGAGAAACGTACAAAAGCAAAGCGGTGTTCCACAGAAAAGGAGTTTCTAAACGATAGTGACAATGACAATATGTCCTACCTTTCATCAACTTCATCCTCCTCAAGCTTTAACAGCGGACCAGACAGCAGTGATGATGAGACAGAAACAACAAATATCAATGACACATTCCCTGACCTTGACCAGAGGACAAAGGTCATGTTTGAGGTAAATGTTAAACCTGAATCCTTTTTATAAAGTGATTGGAAATGAACCTTGACTTTAGGAGATTTCTAGTCAGCTGTCAGACATTCCTCTCGTGGTGTCAGGATCATCAGTTAGTCTGTTGATTATGATGTGAACATTGAGATTATTTGACAGTAGATATGCTAGTGGAGATAGGTTCCAAGATCTGCTGATTGTGTTATATTGTCTCTTCCTATTAAATAAACAAAAGTCTTTATGTTTGAAGATTTGATTGAATTATTTTCATGTATGATCCAATAAGGAATGTAACTGGTTTTGGTTACAGACATTACACAGCGACCTGAAGGTGCCGTATGATGTCCTACGAGCTATATTTGACATGCATGATAAGAATCCTGATGATGTAGTGAAGGCCATAGTAGAGAAGTATGTATCAACACTGTCTCAGAAATTCTGGAGAATTTGTGTCGCGGTAGATTTGTTGAGTTTCCCGGATTTTCCTCCAGTCTTTGCTTGTTGTTGTTGTCTGACTACTGTATGTAGCTTTGCTATATGTGTATACTGCTCTCTTTACAGTCTAGAAAATTCACCGATGACAGTTAAAGAAGACATCAAAAGACTCAGCCAGAAATGGTAGGTTACATTATCGTCCATACAAGTAAGGTTTTAACCATGTTAGTTTTCAGCAGAATTCAGCAGTTCTGTTCTGACCTCATTAGTCATGATCTAGTCTAGTGAGGTTCTATACAAACATCGTTAGTCATGATCTAGTCTAGTGAGATTCTATACAAACATCGTTAGTCATGATCTAGTCTAGTGAGGTTCTATACAAACATCATTAGTCATGATCTAGTCTAGTGAGATTCTATACAAACATCGTTAGTCATGATCTAGACTAGGGAGGTTCTATACAAACATCGTTAGTCATGATCTAGTCTAGTGAGGTTCTATACAAACATCGTTAGTCATGATCTAGTCTAGTGAGGTTCTATACAAACATCGTTAGTCATGATCTAGACTAGGAAGGTTCTATACAAACCTTGTAGTCATGATCTAGACTAGGGAGGTTCTATACAAACATCGTTAGTCATGATCTAGTCTAGTGAGGTTCTATACAAACATCGTTAGTCATGATCTAGTCTAGTGAGGTTCTATACAAACATCGTTAGTCATGATCTAGATTCTATACAAACCTTGTAGTCATGATCTAGACTAGGAGGTTCTATACAAACATCGTTAGTCATGATCTAGTCTAGTGAGGTTCTATACAAACATCGTTAGTCATGATCTAGTCTAGTGAGGTTCTATACAAACATCGTTAGTCATGATCTAGTCTAGTGAGGTTCTATACAAACATCGTTAGTCATGATCTAGTCTAGTGAGGTTCTATACAAACATCGTTAGTCATGATCTAGTCTAGTGAGGTTCTATACAAACATCGTTAGTCATGATCTAGTCTAGTGAGGTTCTATACAAACATCGTTAGTCATGATCTAGACTAGGGAGGTTCTATACAAACCTTGTAGTCATGATCTAGTCTAGTGAGGTTCTATACAAACATGGAGGTTCTATACAAACATCGTTAGTCATGATCTAGTCTAGTGAGGTTCTATACAAACATCGTTAGTCACGATCTAGTCTAGTGAGGTTCTATACAAACATCGTTAGTCATGATCTAGACTAGGGAGGTTCTATACAAACCTTGTAGTCATGATCTAGACTAGGGAGGTTCTATACAAACATCGTTAGTCATGATCTAGTCTAGTGAGGTTCTATACAAACCTTGTAGTCATGATCTAGACTAGGGAGGTTCTATACAAACCTTGTTAGTCATGATAGATGAGCAAAGTTCTGTTTTGACATTGTTTGTACATTTGCCAACTATTACAGGGAGTCTATTGCACACACAAAAAGCCCAGAGGTTACCCAAATCACCAATGTCACAGACAAGGTCATCGATACTGGAATACATTACCACCCAGTCATGAAGCAGACAGAGAGGTAAAACACTTTCAATTATTTAACACTTTTCTAAGATCTATACAGTCATGTGGGACAAAAATTCAATATTTTGTTTCAGTGATAAATAGTTGTGTGATAAATGGATATACGTGCGATAAATTTGCTAGGTATTTCCTATTAATTTTCTGGAAACTTAAAATAAATAATTTTGGTGATGTAGATCGTATAAATTCTATTGGATTACTATGGTAACAGGGTGATAGAGAAAGCCACAGAAGAGAGTGGAGAAACACAGAAACTGATTCGAGCTCCTGACAATGACATAGAGGATGACATCCAAAAACAGCAGCGTACAAAAAGTGCTGAACTACTGAAACAGGAGCTGGAAAAGCAGGGGAAGGCAGGCTCCACTGACTACCTGTTCAAAGTCAACATGGCCATGTCTGTCCTGTACGCCCGTCAAGTTCTTATTAGTCTCCTGGCCCAATGGCCTGATACTGGGCATGTCATTTCAGCACAATTGCTGGGCTGCAAGGATGTGCAACAGATTCCATGCATTCTCGATCTCCTCAACAAGATGGAGAGCAGGGATTGCTTCCAGAAGGTAACAAAATATAATGTCATAAAAGAAAAAAAATTAAAAGATAAAGGAAAATCTGACAACACTTACAGATAATAAATCTGAAGTTGGAAGGTTCTGGTTGAGGGTCTCCAGTAAAAAAATTTTTTATTTAATTATCACAGGTCGTTGAGAAGGTAATTCGTAACTGTGAGACAGACAGTCTAGTGCCCATTGCCAGTACAGCGGGACAGTTTATGGAGGAGGTCACTTTGTCCTCCATTACCCATGAGTCGGAACACAACTCTCGACACATTAGTGATATCAAAAAGTCAATCCAGTTACCAGGTGCATCCTACCTCCAGGTGACATTCGACAGTAGGTGTGCGGTACGAGACACTGATGATGTCTTGGTTTTCTCCTCCTCCTCCAACATGGATGTAAACAAACATGAATTCACTGGCCCTGCAAATTCCATCTGGGCCAACATCAGAATACCAGGTAAAATAACTATATGAAAGTCGTGGTAGTAAAGCTTTATATAAAGGTGTTGAAACATGTTACAGTGTCAGATTTTGATTATTTGATACTTTGTGTAAATATACAGATCAGGAATAACAAACATTTTCTATTTTCCTACAGGTGATACTCTATACTATAGCTTCAAGAGTAGCAGGGAAGTTCTGGTGCGAGTGCCAGTATGGGGTTACAAGTTCACAGTGACTGCTGGTACACGAGACAGTTTTGAAACAGGATATGCCATTCTTAATAGAGTTCTTTCTACAAACTTAGCCTTGTAAGTGTATATCTTTCTGATCACTTTGCTCTGTATGTTTTATGTCTACAGACTTAGCACTATAAGTGATTAATGACTACAAACTTATCTCTGTAGGTGTTGTTGTTTATCTTTCTTGAAACTTAGCCCTAGAAGTGTTTATATATATACAAACTTAGCCCTAGAAGTGTTTATATATACAAACTTAGCCCTAGAAGTGTTTTTATATATACAAACCTAGCCCTAGAAGTGTTTATATATATACAAACTTAGCCCTAGAAGTGTTTATATATATACAAACTTAGCCTTGAAGTGTTTATATATATACAAACTTAGCCTTGAAGTGTTTATATATATACAAACTGTTTATATATATACAAACTTAGCCTTGAAGTGTTTATATATATACAAACTTATATATACAAACTTAGCCTTGAAGTGTTTATATATATACAAACTTAGCCCTAGATACAAACTTAGCCCTAGAATTCTTTATATATATACAAACTTAGCCCTAGAAGTGTTTATATATATACAAACTTAGCCTTGATATATATACAAACTTAGCCCTAGAAGTGTTTATATATATATAGCCCTAGAAGTGTTTATATATATACAAACTTAGCCCTATATATATACAAACTTAGAAGTGTTTATATATATACAAACTTAGCCCTAGAAGTGTTTATATATATACAAACTTAGCCCTACAAGTGTTTATATATATACAAACTTAGCCCTACAAGTGTTTATATATATACAAATTTAGCCCTACAAGTGTTTATATATCTACAAACTTAGCCCTAGAAGTGTTTATATATATACAAACTTAGCCCTAGAAGTGTTTTTATATATACAAACTTAGCCCTAGAAGTGTTTATATATATACAAACTTAGCCTTGAAGTGTTTATATATATACAAACTTAGCCCTAGAAGTGTTTATATATATACAAACTTAGCCCTAGAAGTGTTTTTATATATACAAACTTAGCCCTACAGGTGTTTATATATATACAAACTTACCCTAAAGTGTTTATATATATACAAACTTAGCCCTACAGGTGTTTATATACATACAAACTTAGCCCTACAAGTGTTTATATGTATACAAACTTAGCCCTAGAAGTGTTTATATATATACAAACTTAGCCCTACAAGTGTTTATATATATACAAACTTAGCCTTGAAGTGTTTATATACATACAAACTTAGCCCTAGAAGTGTTTTTATATATACAAACTTAGCCCTACAAGTGTTTATATATATACAAACTTAGCCCTACAGGTGTTTATATACATACAAACTTAGCCCTAGAAGTGTTTATATATATACAAACTTAGCCCTAGAAGTGTTTATATATACAAACTTAGCCCTAGAAGTGTTTATATATATACAAACTTAGCCCTAGAAGTGTTTATATATATACAAACTACAAACTTAGCCCTAGAAGTTTTTATATATACAAACTTAGCCCTAGAAGTGTTTATATATATACAAACTTAGCCCTAGAAGTGTTTTTATATATACAAACTTAGCCCTACAGGTGTTTATATACATACAAACTTAACCTTGTAAGTGTTTATCTGTCTACTATCTAAGCCCTGTAAGTGTTTTTCTGTCTACTATCTTAGTCCAGTAAGTGTTTATCTGTCTACTATCTTAGCCCAGTAAGTGTTTATCTGTCTACTATCTTAGTCCAGTAAGTGTTTATCTGTCTACTATCTAAGCCCAGTAAGTGTTTATCTGTCTACTATCTTAGTCCAGTAAGTGTTTATCTGTCTACTATCTTAGCCCAGTAAGTGTTTATCTGTCTACTATCTTAGCCCAGTAAGTGTTTATCTGTCTACTATCTAAGCCCTGTACGTGTTTATCTGTCTACTATTTAAGCCCTGTAAGTGTTTATCTGTCTACTATTTAAGCCCTGTAAGTGTTTATCTGTCTACTATTTAAGCCCTGTAAGTGTTTATCTGTCTACTATCTTAGCCCAGTAAGTGTTTATCTGTCTACTATCTAAGCCCTGTAAGTGTTTATCTGTCTACTATTTAAGCCCTGTAAGTGTTTATCTGTCTACTATTTAAGCCCTGTAAGTGTTTATCTGTCTACTATATAGGTCCTGTTAGTGTTTATCTGTCTACTATTTAAGCCCTGTAAGTGTTTATCTGTCTACTATTTAAGCCCTGTGTTTATCTGTCTACTATTTAAGCCCTGTAAGTGTTTATCTGTCTACTATTTAAGCCCTGTTAGTGTTTATCTGTCTACTATCTAAGCCCAATAATTCTGTTGTTTTTAGCTCGTCTACCCAGAGGGGCAGTGATCAGCCTGTGTTATTTAGTGTGGCAGGTAGTTTTGTTCACCAACCTATAAAGCTACTGTTGTATGTTACAGATCCCTGCCACTCAGTGACCTGTGGCAGATCCTGGTATATGTGGCAACCAAACAAACAGGAAGTCAACGGCTAAAGGCTGTCCAACTTCTTCTGAAGATTGTCAGCACTCAACACAAGTTAGTAGGAAGGGATGAGTATTGTTAAATTAGGTGTTCATTTTACCATAGTAAAAATTAGTAACAAAATAGATGATTTGTCTTTACTACACAAACCAATTGTTTCTTCTCTGCATAATGATAGTGTTGTTCCTACACATAATGATAGTGTTGTTCCTACACATAATGATAGTGTTGTTCCTACACATAATGATAGTGTTGTTCCTACACAAACCAATTGTTTCTTCTCTGCATAATGATAGTGTTGTTCCTACACATAATGATAGTGTTGTTCCTACACATAATGATAGTGTTGTTCCTACACATAATGATAGTGTTGTTCCTACACATAATGATAGTGTTGTTCCTACACATAATGATTTTGTTGTTCCTACACATAATGATTTTGTTGTTCCTACACATAATGATTTTGTTGTTCCTACACATAATGATAGTGTTGTTCCTACACATAATGATAGTGTTGTTCCTACACATAATGATAGTGTTGTTCCTACACATAATGATTTTTGCTGTTCCTACACATAATGATTTTGTTGTTCCTACACATAATGATTTTGTTGTTCCTACACATAATGATAGTGTTGTTCCTACACATAATGATTTTGTTGTTCCTACACATAATGATTTTGTTGTTCCTACACATAATGATTTTGTTGTTCCTACACATAATGATGTTGTTGTTCCTACACATAATGATTTTGTTGTTCCTACACATAATGATTTTGTTGTTCCTACACATAATGATTTTGTTGTTCCTACACATAATGATTTTGTTGATTCCTACACATAATGATTTTGTTGTTCCTACACATAATGATTTTGTTGTTCCTACACATTTTGTTGTTCCTACACATAATGATAGTGTTGTTCCTACACATAATGATTTTGTTGTTCCTACACATAATGATTTTGTTGTTCCTACACATAATGATAGTGTTGTTCCTACACATAATGATTTTGTTGTTCCTACACATAATGATTTTGTTGTTCCTACACATAATGATAGTGTTTTTCCTACACCTGATGATTTTGTTGTTGCTACACATCATGATTTTGTTGTTCCTACACATAATGATAGTGTTGTTCCTACACATAATGATAGTGTTGTTCCTACACATAATGATTTTGTTGTTCCTACACATAATGATAGTGTTGTTCCTACACATAATGATTTTGTTGTTCCTACACATAATGATAGTGTTGTTCCTACACATAATGATTTTGCTGTTCCTACACATAATGATTTTGTTGTTCCTACACATAATGATTTTGTTGTTCCTACACATAATGATAGTGTTGTTCCTACACATAATGATAGTGTTGTTCCTACACATAATGATTTTGTTGTTCCTACACATAATGATTTTGTTGTTCCTACACATAATGATAGTGTTGTTCCTACACATAATGATTTTGTTGTTCCTACACATAATGATTTTGTTGTTCCTACACCTGATGATTTTGTTGTTCCTACACATAATGATTTTGTTGTTCCTACACATAATGATTTTGTTGATTCCTACACATAATGATTTTGTTGTTCCTACACATAATGATTTTGTTGTTCCTACACATAATGATAGTGTTGTTCCTACACATAATGATTTTGATGTTCCTACACATAATGATTTTGATGATACTAAACACACATAATGATTTTGTTGTTCCTACACCTGATGATTTTGCTGTTCCTACACATAATGATAGTGTTGTTCCTACACATAATGATTTTGCTGTTCCTACACATAATGATTTTGCTGTTCCTACACATAATGATTTTGCTGTTCCTACACATAATGATTTTGTTGTTCCTACACATAATGATTTTGTTGTTCCTACACAGAACGATTTTGTTGTTCCTACACATAATGATTTTGTTGTTCCTACACATAATGATTTTGTTGTTCCTACACATAATGATAGTGTTGTTCCTACACATAATGATATTGTTGTTCCTACACATAATGATTTTGCTGTTCCTACACATAATGATTTTGCTGTTCCTACACATAATGATTTTGTTGTTCCTACACATGATGATTTTGCTGTTCCTACACATAATGATAGTGTTGTTCCTACACATAATGATTTTGTTGTTCCTACACATAATGATAGTGTTGTTCCTACACATAATGATTTTGTTGTTCCTACACATAATGATTTTGTTGTTCCTACACATAATGATTTTGTTGTTCCTACACATAATGATTTTGTTGTTCCTACACATAATGATAGTGTTGTTCCTACACATAATGATTTTGTTGTTCCTACACATAATGATTGTGTTGTTCCTACACATAATGATTTTGTTGTTCCTACACATAATGATTTTGTTGTTCCTACACATAATGATTTTGTTGTTCCTACACATAATGATTTTGTTGTTCCTACACATAATGATTTTGTTGTTCCTACACATCATGATTTTGTTGTTCCTACACATCATGATTTTGTTGTTCCTACACATAATGATTTTGTTTGTTGATTCCTACACATAATGATTTTGTTGTTCCTACACATAATGATTTTGTTCCTACACATAATGATTGTGTGTTCCTACACATAATGATAGTGTTGTTCCTACACATAATGATTTTGTTGTTCCTACACATAATGATTTTGTTGTTCCTACACATAATGATAGTGTTGTTCCTACACATAATGATTTTGTTGTTCCTACACATAATGTTTTGCCTACACATAATGATTTTACTGTTCCTACACATAATGATTTTGTTGTTCCTACACATAATGATTTTGTTGTTCCTACACATAATGATTTTGTTGTTCCTACACATAATGATTTTGTGTTTTTCCTACACATAATGTTTTTTGCTGTTCCTACACATAATGA
This sequence comes from Ylistrum balloti, assembly GCF_031769215.1. NCBI lineage: Eukaryota > Metazoa > Mollusca > Bivalvia > Pectinida > Pectinidae > Ylistrum > Ylistrum balloti. Next base: position 59,601 of record NW_026782781.1, on the reverse strand, counting down.
TTTTGTTGTTCCTACACATAATGATTTTGTTGTTCCTACACATAATGATTTTGTTGTTCCTACACATAATGATTTTGTTGTTCCTACACATAATGATAGTGTTGTTCCTACACATAATGATTTTGTTGTTCCTACACATAATGATAGAGTTGTTCCTCCACATAATGATTTTGTTGTTCCTACACATAATGATTTTGTTGTTCCTACACATAATGATTTGTGTTCCTACACATAATGATTTTGTTGTTCCTACACATAATGATTTTGTTGTTCCTACACATAATGATTTTGTTGTTCCTACACATAATGATTTTGTTGTTCCTACACATAATGATAGTGTTGTTCCTACACATAATGATTTTGTTGTTCCTACACATAATGATAGTGTTGTTCCTACACATAATGATAGTGTTGTTCCTACACAAACCAATTGTTTGTTCCTACACATAATGATAGTGTTGTTCCTACACATAACGATTTTGCTGTTCCTACACATAATGATTTGTTGTTCCTACACATAATGATAGTGTTGTTCCTACACATAACAACACATAGTGTTGTTCCTACACATAATGATAGTGTTGTTCCTACACATAATGATAGTGTTGTTCCTACACATAATGATAGTGTTGTTCCTACACATAATGATTTTGTTGTTCCTACACATAATGATAGTGTTGTTCCTACACATAATGATAGTGTTGTTCCTACACATAATGATAGTGTTGTTCCTACACATAATGATTTTGTTGTTCCTACATCTGATGATTTTGCTGTTCCTACACATAATGATTTTTTCCCTACACAGAATAACAGTGCTTTTCTTAAAAAAGATTCTTGAAACTTTTCAGAATTTTTATTGATAGATTTTCACAAATAGATTACTACCTGATAAATTAGATAAATCTTTTCCTTTACAACTTAATAAGAATAAGACAATAATTCTCAGATGTTAAACTTTGAGAAATGTTCCGGTTGAGGATATTACTATATTTTTTGCTAAAGGACGGCGACCAGCTCCAAACTGACACTTGACCTCAGCCTGCTGAAACCATTATGGCAACTGTACAACCAAATGACAAAACAGGAAGTGGACAGTAATATAGTGCTGCCCCCTGTTGTCAGGGCCTTGACAGAGCTCTTCCTTCAGGTGGAGTCCCTAGCCATGGTGAGTCAAAAGGCACTGTTCCTGTAGCTGTGCATGTTTATATTACATTTTCTACTGTAGTTGGTATTACACAATATTCAAGGTAGATATTTCATTATGCTTTTGTTGTTGTGTAAACAGTGACACCACGTTGGCCAAAGTTCCTTAGTTCTTTTGCCATCACGTCATTACCCAAACTACAGTACAGATTTTGTTCAAAGTTCATTTCATTTCACTACAGATTTTGATCAAAGCTGATTTAAAGATCACTATTAGAAAACATTTTGTTGTTAAAGGTTTCAGGGTTTCATGTCAACGTCACTTACAATTTGTAGAAAATTCTCGAATATTGACACTGATTTGCATGGAATCACATCTTTCAATTCATGTCTAACATATTCTGTAGGAATGGGACATGGTGACGGAGTACCTACTTGCAATACAGGATATTGATGAGATTCGCAAGGTGATACGACAGGTAAGTAATGATGCACAAGCTGTTAATCAGGGTCCTCAATACCAGTTTAAATATTGTAAATACAGAAATATAATTCAAAAGATTACTGGAGTAGTTAAGTTTTTTAATAAATCTTCTCACCAGTCATGGTAGTCATAATGCCAATTTTAGTTCTACTGATCAAGCAGACCAGAATAGGATATGTCACATCTTAAAGTGTCCAACATCTGTCTTAACAATACCTCATTACCACTTCTTCATTTGAATTAATGATATAGAGACAGGATCATCATCCCTGGTACCATACACAAAAGTGTGCCACACTTAAGATAAACTTTATCTTGAAAATCTTGTTATCAATAGGTCTACTTTATTATCTTAGGAACTACACATCTCATGATAGAGTTGTGTAAGGTTCTCAGATTGTCCCAGCTGAACCTGACATTGCAGCTTTGTCAGCCATCTAGAATGTGGCCCACAATAGATTCAAGGTCGTCAAAATTGCCACCATCTTAAAAATTCTTTCACTACATCTCCTAAACAAAAAGTTGTACCAATACGACTGTTAACTTCAAATTTGTATGATATTCACCCATAAATATAAAATAACATATGAAAAACCAATTAACATTTCTACTTTATCATCATTGTTTTAAAGATTGTAATTTATAAAAGATGTTAAATTGATACTTCTTATTCTGTAACTGTTGAAAGTTTTCTTCTCGTGTTTATCAGGGGATAATGAACGTAGCTGCTGTGAGTTGTATGATTGGTTACTATAACTCAGCTGTGGAACTTGTGACTGTCATGAAGAAAAAGAAGACAACAACAGCAGTCTCTCCACATAGTGCAGCGACAGGCACATCCACAGTGAACAAACTTAAAGGAGATAAAAACCAGGATGTGGATTTATAGTAAACAAGTGTAAACAGTGTCAAACAGTCTGTTTTGGTGTTAAACTTCGTAACTGTGATCTTCCAAAATAAAACTGATATCTACCATGTTGTAAACCAATACAAGTAACAGTGAAGCTTGAAGGCTGTGGACTGGGATGGAGGGAGGATTGTTTCCATGGTGAAGCATGAAGTCTGTGGACTGGGATGGAGGGAGGATTGTTTCCATGGTGAAGCTTGGAGGCTATGGACTGGGATGGAGGGAGGATTGTTACTATGGTGAAGCATGGAGGCTGTGGACTGGGATGGAGGGAGGATTGTTACTATGGTGAAGCTTGGAGGCTATAGACTGGGATGGAGGGAGGATTGTTACTATGGTGAAGCTTGGAGGCTGTGGACTGGGATGTCGGAAGGATTGTCTCCATGGTGAAGCTTGGAGGCTATAGACTGGGATGTCGGGAGGATTGTTACTATGGTGCAGCTTGGAGGCTGTGGACTGGGATGTAGGGAGGATTGTCTCCATGGTGAAGCTTGGAGGCTGTGGACTGGGATGTCGGGAGGATTGTCTCCATGGTGAAGCTTGGAGGCTGTGGACTGGGATGTCGGGAGGATTGTCTCCATGGTGAAGCTTGGAGGCTGTGGACTGGGACTTAATCTGTCCTTTGTTTGTGAGACATTTGTAGTTCTAGTCAATGCATCATCAAAATTTGTTTTAAAATGTGAAATTACATCTCAGCTTGAGTTTTCCCAAAGCTGAAGTCAACTCCCAAGATAGAAAATTGCTGCACTAGAATCAGAATATCTTGGTACCTCGTCCACATCCACACTCAAAGCTTTGTTACTGGAAATTTGTGAACATAGTATCCACTGATTAATGTACTAAACAAGACATAAAACTCTACAGCTTGAAGCTGTTGTGCATTTGGTACAAGAGAGATTGTTTATGACCAGGAAAGGTCGGCTTAGGTAAATACAAAATGTCAAATTCTGCAGCTGTCAATGGAGGGTGCAACACCAGTAATGTATTTCTGCACACTTAAAATTTAGTGAGAAGAAAGGAATTTGATTTACATTTCTGTACCTTCAAGCTGATGTAGGATGTGGTAGACTGGAACTAGATTATCAATAAATCTTCATAATTACAATCCATTTCATAAATTATTTATAGAATGTTTTGATTTAAGGCTGTATTGTAATAAGACTAGATTAACAGGATTGATTTGATGTATTGAAACTTAGCCAAAGATATGTAAAAGCTTTTGTGTTCTAGCAAAATTCATTAGACAGAAAAAAGCAGCTGTTTAAAAGATGATGCAGTTTTAATGTTTTTAATGTGGAGTGCTTACATGCTCTATATACGCTGATATTATAATAATATCTCTTACTAGAATACTCTCATTTCCTGTGGAAATTGGTATGAATAGTAGCTTTGATTTTGTGTTGAAGTTGAATCATTTGAGGTTTGTATTTTGTTGAATTGATGATATAAGATGATAACTTATTAGGTATCTAATAATATATCTATTGTTAAGTATTGTTATCATCTGATGAAGTGTTTGGACACATCAAGTTGTGAATTAACATCAGTATCTGTGTGTGGGATGTGGAATATCCCTCTCTTGTAAGATTTGATGCCCCAATACATGAAGTATTGCTGCTGTAGGATATGTCTTTGGAATCAAAGATTTTGTCAGAGAAGGGAACAAAGTAGCATGACTGAAGAAGGTCATTTTCATGTGGTTAGATTGTCCATCTTACATTTAGGTCCCTGGTTGGAATTTCATTGTGTTTTCTGTGACAGTAGCTAGGAAGATTATTTAAGATATCCCAAATTTGTACTCCAGCATATTTCCTTTGACTATAGGTCTCTTGCTTGACACACAGCTACAACTTTGCCAACTGTTGTGTCAGTGTTTATCAGTCCATACGTTAGAAATTATAAAGTACTTTCATATTGTGTGTACAAACTTTGTAGTATGTCTTACATACTTGTGTTATATACATTTGTACAATACCTACATCTGTACATACATCTGTATTTATATTTGTATAAATATTTAATAAAATTTTATGTATGATAAAGTGGATTTGTATTGTTAGTTCACATGCCCTAAAAAAGTCAAAGAGAATTATCTCACCAACAGAATCAAGGTTTGAAGATTCCACTTTAAAGGTCAAAGAAATCAAATGTATTAGAGTTACAAACATTCTTTTGGTTAGAACCACACTTTGTTGAAGAGCTTTTAGGCTTAGTATTCAAATCAATTACAAAAAAGTGAAGTGAAACATGTCTTTTGTCCTGGACATATACATGTGTATATTCGTGAACCAGTTGAAGGGCATTTCATGGACCACGTGTTTAGATCTATATCTAAGTCAATGCTTGGACAAATGATGGTGTAGGTATTAGGGCTATTTGAAGGGTATTGTTCTAAACAAAGACAGACTTTGGTTTTGGAACCGTTTGAAGGATATTTTCTTTAGAAATGGTGGCAGGATTTTTCAGAACCAAATGAAGGGTATTGTACTTGAAGAGGCATAGTTTCTTGGACCATTGAAGTTCCAGATTAAGGGAGGTGTTGGTGCCGGAAACCAATGGAAAAGTATTGCTCTAGAAAAACAGGGACATTTTTGCTGGGACCAGTTGTGATAGACAAATTGACGCTTGTGTTTTGGCAGTAATTAAAGGTTGTTCTGCATGAAGGGATGCTTGGCATCTAGGACTTACTAAGGCTTGAAGTCCCAAACAGATGGAGGCAATTGCTTCAAGATGAATGAAGGCGTAGCTTACAGAGAGAACAGAACAAATGGAGGCGTAGCTTCATGAGAGCAAAGAACAAATGGAGGCATGGCTTACAGGGAGAACTGAACAAATGGAGGCATAGCTTACTGGGAGAACTGAACTAATGGAGGCGTAGCTTACAGAGAGAACAGAACAAATGGAGGCATAGCTTCATGAGAGCAAAGAACAAATGGAGGCATGGCTTACAGGGAGAACTGAACAAATGGAGGCATAGCTTACTGGGAGAACTGAACAAATGGAGGCCTAGCTTACAGAGAGAACGGAAGAAATGGAGGCGCAGCTTCCGGAGAGAACAGAAGAAATGGAGGCGTAGCTTCCTGAGAGAACAGAACAAATGGAGGTGTAGTTTACAGGGAGAACTGAACAAATGGAGGCGTAGCTTCCTGAGAGAACAGAACAAATGGAGGCATAGCTTACAGGGAGAACTGAACAAATGGAGGCGTAGCTTACAGAGAGAACGGAAGAAATGGAGGCGTAGCTTCCGGAGAGAACAGAAGAAATGGAGGCGTAGCTTCCTGAGAGAACAGAAAAAATGGAGTTGTAGTTTCCTGAGAGAACAGAACAAATGGAGGCGTAGCTTCCTGAGAGAACAGAACAAATGGAGGCGTAGCTTCCTGAGAGAACAGAACAAATGGAGGCGTAGCTTACAGAGAGAACAAATGGAGGTGTAGCTTCCTGAGTGAACAGATCAAATGGAGGCGTGGCCTCCAGGGAAAACAGAACAAATGGAGGCATAGGTTCCTGAGAGAACAGAACAAATGGAGGCATAGCGTACAGAGAGAACAGAACAAATGGAGGTGTAGCTTCCTGAGAGAACAGATCAAATGGAGGCATAGCTTCCTGAGAGAACAGAACAAATGGAAGCGTAGCTTCCTGAGAGAACAGAACAAATGGAGGCGCAGCTTACAGAGAGAACAGAACAAATGGAGGTGTAGCTTCCTGAGAGAACAGAACAAATGGAAGCGCAGCTTCCTGAGAGAACAGAACAAATGGATGTGTAGCTTCCTGAGTGAACAGAACAAATGGAGGCGTAGCTTCCTGAGAGAACAGAACAATGAAGGCGTAGCTTCCTGAGTGAACAGAACAAATGGAGGCGTAGCTTCCTGAGTGAACAGAACAAATGGAGGCGTAGCTTCCAGAGAGAACAGAACAAATGGAGGCGTAGCTTCCTGAGAGAACAGAACAAATGGAGGCGTAGCTTACAGAGAGAACAGAACAAATGGAGGCGCAGCTTACAGAGAGAACAGAACAAATGGAGGCGCAGCTTACAGAGAGAACAGAACAAATGGAGGCGCAGCTTACAGAGAGAACAGAACAAATGGAGGTGTAGCTTCCAGGGAAAACTGAACAAATGGAGACGCAGCTTACAGGGAGAACAGAACAAATGGAGGCGCAGCTTACAGAGAGAACAGAACAAATGGAGGCGCAGCTTACAGAGAGAACAGAACAAATGGAGGCGCAGCTTACAGAGAGAACAGAACAAATGGAGGCGTAGCTTCCAGGGAAAACAGAACAAATGGAGGCGCAGCTTACAGGGAGAACAGAACAAATGGAGGCGTAGCTTCCAGGGAAAACAGAACAAATGGAGACGCAGCTTACAGGGAGAACAGAACAAATGGAGGCGCAGCTTACAGAGAGAACAGAACAAATGGAGGCGCAGCTTACAGAGAGAACAGAACAAATGGAGGCACAGCTTACAGAGAGAACAGAACAAATGGAGGCGTAGCTTCCAGAGAGAACAGAACAAATGGAGGCGTAGCTTCCAGGGAAAACAGAACAAATGGAGGCGCAGCTTACAGGGAGAACAGAACAAATGGAGGCGCAGCTTACAGAGAGAACAGAACAAATGGAGGCGCAGCTTACAGAGAGAACAGAACAAATGGAGGCATAGCTTCCAGGGAAAACAACAAATGGAGGCGCAGCTTACAGGGAGAACAGAACAAATGGAGGCGCAGCTTACAGAGAGAACAGAACAAATGGAGGCGCAGCTTACAGAGAGAACAGAACAAATGGAGGCATAGCTTACAGAGAGAACAGAACAAATGGAGGCGCAGCTTACAGAGAGAACAGAACAAATGGAGGCGTAGCTTCCAGGGAAAACAGAACAAATGGAGGCGTAGCTTCCAGGGAAAACAGAACAAATGGAGGCATAGGTTCCTGAGAGAACAGAACAAATGGAGGCGTAGCTTCCTGAGAGAACAGAATAAATGGAGGCGTAGCTTCCTGAGAGAACAGAACAAATGGAGGCGCAGCTTCCTGAGAGAACAGAACAAATGGAGGCGTGGCTTCCAGGGAGAATAGAGCAAATGAAGTGTAGTGTTTAAGATGAATGAAGGTGTGTTTTCTAGGACAAAGGTGTGTGTAGTAACCAAGACATGATATAAGCATCGACTACAGGATAAATTGAGGTGTTTTTTACAGAACAAATGAAGGTGAATCCTTGAACTATTTTGGATTGATTTCCATGATGAGAAAGGTATGGTGTAAAAAGAGGCAAGGTTTTTTTTAGAACGGATTAAGGTCGATGTCAAGGAGGAATTGAGATGTGGTATCTGGAACAAATTCAAATGTGGCATTTTAAACAAACGTAGGTGTTACAACAGGTGTGTTTTTATTGTTGATGTGATGTCTATAAAGGAAAACAAGCGGCTATCATTATTGTGACTCATCTTTATTGGAAAAATAAAGTTATTTCATATTAATTTAAAAGTTAATCACTGATATATTGCAAATTGTTGACATATTGACTATATCAAGGTGTATCAAGATATGTTTATCTCAGAATCTCATAACTGGCACTGAATCGTCAGTCCTTACAAACGTGCTGACGAGTATCCATTACACGATAAAGTGATATAAGGTAGATACTAATAGGTACTTTATATAATTGATACAGAAACCGGTAACTGTAACAAGAGAAATTACAGAAATATATATAAAAAAAAAATTAAATATTTTTTCACACTACAATGACAGAAAAGATGACATAATTATTTTGATTGGAAATTTACTCTAGGGATTTAACATCACATACTGCAATACACATTTCCTTTGGTTCTCTATGTAAATTTTCTAGCAAAGTGAGATCCTTTGCTTCAATAATGATATTTTTTGGTCAGACCTGTAATTTTATTGTACATATGATAGTCAATAGAGGCATTAATTTGTTATGAAGTGCCATTGTAACAAGATCACATGCTTGATTTGTATATGAAACATTCATGTTTTGTGTCTCAGGTATGTCTTTATCTACACCGTAGTAGATGTTGATCAATAATTGATGGTGTCTGCTGATGCTAAACTTTAAAGACTTGTGTTAGGATGGTGTTGTGGTTTTACTGAGCAAATTCCTGCGAACTGACACACCTCTGTTGGGCTGAGAAGTCTTTCAATAATTCTGTTGAACACCTGGTCACCTTGTGTCTGTATATAGACATGGCACTGGAAAAAATATAAATAGTATTATGAGGAAGTTGAGAAGGTGGTATCCAAAGTAAAGTACAATATATGACACATAACCGAAAAAGCTTTTCAGATAATTAGGATATAGATATAAACCCAACGAAATGACTTATTTGAATTTCTGGTAGAGATGAAGAGAAAGATAATATGTTATTGAACATATAACTGTGTTGAAATGAGTACTAACACATTCACTTTTACATGCAGGTACACTTGAGTTCTGAGTATTTTCGCAATCATAGGAAAAAAGCAAAATTTTCCAAGAAAAGGAAAAAATTATGGTGTTCCACTTTTTGTTGTGTATTTTTGGCAAATCGCTCGTGTAAATTTGGCCTAAAACCTGTGTATTTAGCTCCTTAATCACAAAACCATGAATTAATGCTATTATATTTTTTTACATATGAGGTACTGTTTTCTGTATTGATCCTGAAAAACAAACAGAATTCACATTTTTGAAGGACTTTCAGTTTGTTTCCCAATCAATCCCAAATCCAAAGTACAAAGTCCTTTCAGGATCGTTCCAGAATTTTTTTTTTACCAGCTTCGGTATCAATCATGAAAATGATTTTACCGATTTTTTGGGATCGATCCTAAAATTGCTTTGCCTAAATTGTTTTTAGGATTAATACCAAAAGTTGTATTCATATGGAATCCTTTCGGGATCGACCCCAAAATGCTTTTTTTTAATAAATGCAATATTCAGGGCTGATTCCCAAAATAAGCACAACAGTCCATCCAAAATATAAATAATGTCAGTTTTTTGGGATCAATACAAAAATACTATGTCTTATGTAAGAAAATACAACGGGGTGAGTTCATGCCAAATGCATCAGTATTAACTCAAGTTCACATGGATGAAGTGCAAAACATACACAACAAAAAAGTTTACACTTCTGGAAAAATTTTGGTAACTTGTTGAGAAAATCTCAAGATATCAAACCAAGTAATGTTTACGTACCTGTTGGTTGTGTGGAGCAGACATCCTCTCACAAACACCGCTCATGTACATTTTGATTTGCTCCTGTGAAGAAAATTGACAGTTGTCTTAACATGCTGCATGCAAAAAAGTCAAATTTCATAAGTGGCAAGATAGGTGTTATTAGCAGATAGACATAGAAAGGTGGAATACTTACATAGTCTTGATCCAACAAGGAGTTCATGGTGGACATCGCTTTTTTACAGATGTTACACTCCCACTCCTCAGGTTTACCTAGAGTGGTAAGTAACAGGTCCATATCCTGGAAACCTAGAGAACAGGGGACATTTAATGTTTAGATTTGTAACTGATTCATATCCTGGAAACCTAGAGAACAGGGGACATTTAATGTTTAGATTTGTAACAGGTTCATATCCTGGAAACCTAGAGAACAGGGGACATTTAATGTTTAGATTTGTAACCGGTTCATATCCTGGAAACCCAGAGAACAGGAGACATTTAACATTTAGAGTGGTAAGTAACAGGTCCGTATCCTGGAAACCGAGAGAACAGGAGACATTTAACATTTAGAGTGGTAAGTAACAGGTCCGTATCCTGGAAACCCAGAGAACAGGGGACATTTAATGTTTAGAGTGGTAAGTAACAGGTCCATATCCTGGAAACCCAGAGAACAGGGGACATTTAATGTTTAGAGTGGTAAGTAACAGGTTCATATCCTGGAAACCTAGAGAACAGGGGACATTTAATGTTTAGATTTGTAACTGATTCATATCCTGGAAACCTAGAGAACAGGAGACATTTAATGTTTAAAGTGGTGAGGACAACAGACCATTTCCTGTAGACCTAAATAACATGAATTTCTATTTATGGAAAAAATATCAAACCTAGAATAGGTGTTTTGTTATGAATTGATTTCAAGACTTATTTTCATTCATTTGTTTATATTTATTTCACATAAAATCTGATGGAATATGTTGGTTTTGCTTGATGTGCTTTGGTAAGACAGTTGGTTTCCTGGCAACTACCCAAACTACGATTTTTTGAACATGTCATTACATGATGTTAAGTATCCTGAGCAACTTTCTCTCTTGTTCAGGGTTCATTGAAAGTCTTTCTTTGATACATTGTTTGTCATTATTCCATCAATATGGCAAGTTTTTCGTTTTTTTGTTTTTTTGTTTGTTTTTTTGTTTTGTTTTTAGTAGGATACAAAATGTATTTTGATTTTCCATGGGAACATTTTTTGCCTCTTTATATGGGTTCAAATGTGTGTTTAAATGGGATGTTATTTTTGAGTTTTACAAAAGTTTTGAAGCAAAACGGATACACACTTTTGCCGTTGCCTTTACTATTGAAATTACAAATAATTCCATATAATGAATTCTATTACCACCTCTTCCCCTGGATCCCTCCAGTGGTAAGACTGATATGATATGGGGCTAGGTAGTTGTAACAATGTTAAGACTGATATGATATGGGGCTAGGTAGTTGTAACAACTGTTGAGACTGACATGGTATGGGGCTAGGTAGTTGTTACAACTGTTGAGACTGACATGATATTGGGCTAGGTAGTTGTAAAAATGTTAAGACTGACATGATATGGGGCTAGGTAGTTGTAACAACTGTTGAGACTGACATGATGTTGGGCTAGGTAGTTGTAACAATGTTAAGACTGACATGATATGGGGCTAGGTAGTTGTAACAACTGTTGAGACTGACATGATATTGGGCTAGGTAGTTGTAACAACTGTTGAGACTGACATGATATGGGGCTAGGTAGTTGTAACAACTGTTGAGACTGACATGATATTGGGCTAGGTAGTTGTAACAACTGTTGAGACTGACATGGTATGGGGCTAGGAAGTTGTAACAACTGTTAAGACTGACATGATATGGGGCTAGGTAGTTGTAACAACTGTTGAGACTGACATGGTATGGGGCTAGGAAGTTGTAACAACTGTTGAGACTGACATGATATGGGGCTAGGTAGTTGTAACAACTGTTGAGACTGACATGGTATGGGGCTAGGTAGTTGTAACAACTGTTGACCTGAGAATTTATGAGACAAAGACCCACCGTTTCCACATTGGTTTCCGTTATCAATGTTACAAAACTTCATCACATCGATGCCTTTGTCAAATTCTTCGACGACCTCCACCACTGAGTTCTTACACTGAATAAATATAACATATAAAGTTGTTTCAGTCACTGATGAAGGATGCGATTCTCATTCTCACTAACACATTGTATAAATACTTTGCCTTTTCCTAAGAATGATAATGTTACCTGGTGTTAATAGAAAGTGTAGTATTCCGTGATATGACACATTTGGATCAATTTCAAATTCCAATAATATTCATTCATAGATAAATAAGCTTTGATTTGCTTTGAACGTTAAAAACCAAATCTCTTGCGGCAGAAAATTAAGAAATCTAAGTGTGTTATTCATTTTATATTATGACTCTCATTTTGTCCATCAGATAATATCACCTTTCGCTGGCATTATGCATTTAATGCTTCAGACTTTGGTATGGGCAGTACGTCTATGGTAAGAATGGTTTGTCTTATCAATGTTCGTGGTATGTCTATAATAAGAATGGTATGAGTAAATAAGGTTCGTGGTATGTCTTTGAAATATTTGGTATGTAAAATTAATTTTTCTGGTGTGTCTATTGTGAGAATCACCGTTTGAGCGTAGGGAGCAGGGAAGTAGCTGCACAGCGCCATTAGGCGATCTGTGACCTTGTCAATCGTCTGGTTGTCGGTCAACATAACATTGACCGCCTTCACCATGAATTCGCAAACATCACAGGACCAGGCTGGGTCATCTCGTAAAACCTGCAAAATGTTCAGAAACTAGATCTGATTTGTTGACCAAATAAATGTATTGCACGTATCTCAACTATCAAAGTTCTGATGGACAAAGGATAAAATTTCAAATCTTCCATTCAGGCACTAATTATAAGATGTATACATTCCTATGTAGATGGTGGCTCGTTTTGGAGATTGTTGACCATGTTCAAACACTGTGACATTCAGCATCAGTAAAAGAAACAAAGTTTACAGATTTTAACCTTTCGGTTACCCCTTTCTAGGCCACTGTACCTGGGAACCTGGAGCTGACCGCCGGTGTCTTCGAGGGCAAGACGCAGCGCAAATGTTGTCAGCAGTCTGTGGAAAGACAAAAGGATGATGTGTTTAAATTATCTGGTGCTTTGTTGGATATCTATATACATTTGAGGTGCTCCAGGTGTTGTACTGAAGTGAAACTTTTAATAACTAGTTAACAAGGTGATTTTTAATTATTTTTTTATAGAATTGACCTCGATTGGATATCCAAAGACAGTTTAATAGGATTACTCATAATTAGATCTCGTTTAGTACAAATAATGACTATCCCAGTGACGAGAATTTATGAGGTACCTTACCTCCACATCATACATCGCCGGGTTGGTTAGTTCTACAATACCATGACAGGCTTCACAGGTCAGCCCTGGTACCTGGATGGGGAACTCCAGTTCAGTACCTAAATACAGACATTATCAGTGAATTAATGAATTAATCAATGAATAATAACACTTTATTTTTCAAAATCAATTATACTCTTCAATATGACCAATTAATTTGTTTGTTTGCTGACAAATCTTCTTTAGTCTGTTCGGAAGATAAAGGTACAGAATAAAACAACATTAGATAGGTCTGTATTGTGTGTGGGAATGTAACGCATATATGTACAAACCATTCACATATATGTTTGTCTGTGTACAACCTGTATATATAGCCAACCTTTCACGCAGGAGTCGTTCTAGGTACAGCCTGTATATATCACACAGAAGGTGTTCTGTGTACAGCCTGTACAAATAGCCAACCTTTCAAACAGGATTTGGCCTGTGTACAGCCTGTATATATAACGTACCATTCACACAGAAGTCGACCTGTTTACAGCCTGTCTATATAACGTACCATTCACACAGATGTCGGCCTGTGTACAGCCTGTATATATAACGTACCATTCACACTTAAGTTGGCCTGTGTACAGTCTGTATATATAACGTACCATTCACACAGAAGTTGGCCTGTTTACAGCCTGTCTATATAACGCACCATTCACACAGAAGTCGGCCTGTGTACAGCCTGTATATATAACGTACCATTTACACAGAAGTTGGCCTGTTTACAGCCTGTATATATAACGTACCATTTACACAGAAGTCGGCCTGTGTACAGCCTGTCTATATAACGTACCATTCACACAGAAGTTGGCCTGTGTACAGCCTGTCTATATAACGTACCATTCACACAGAAGTTGGCCTGTGTGCAGCCTGTCTATATAACGTACCATTCACACAGAAGTCGGCCTGTGTACAGCCTGTATATATAACGTACCATTTACACAGAAGTTGGCCTGTGTACATGCTGATTCTGGGTTTAAACCTCCTTCTATTGTACTCACAACTTTTGGAGCTATCAACAGACACTGAAAAATTTAAATTGTAATTTAATTCATTTTTTATGTAGACGTAACGAAACAATTCCCATTCGATCTGATATTTTAATACACAAAAATCATTTTGTTGAATTATAAATTCTTTTTGGAATTTCATCTATTGAAATTAAAAAATCTCCACTGTTTTACAATATTCATTGAAGTTCCAATAAGGATCCTTACTATCCTTATTCGCTGAAATCAGTTTGAGCACTGCTCACATCTTGATAGACTATGTTTCCTTCTATACTGATATTATCAACTGATGCTTGATTACAAGAAGAAAACGGGAATAAAAGGAAAAACTCACTGAACTCTTGAGAGTTGACGGTAGAACTCCACAAAGATTGTATACTGTTTCATTCAGCTTCTGCTGGGTGGTGTTCGCTTCTAAATAACGGTCCACAATACCAATCATTAATTCACAAAGTTCACAACGAGCGTCAGCCTGGAACAATAATTTTAAAAATATTTTATACAAATTGATCATGCAGTAATGAAAAATCATTAAGGTTAAGCAGTAGAATCTTAATTAACATTTATCAACAGATGAGGATAAATTAAAGGAAGGGGTGGAAATTAACAGCCACACTGACCGGGAGTCAAACTGGTCTTTCCGAACAACATATTTATTACGGACAAATCGCTACATATGTCTTCTAAATTGTCTGCAAAAACCAAAAACGCACAGAAATTTATGCCATCACTACTGGGTCTCTTTTGATGCACACCGAATGTAATGAGAGACATTGACTACAACAACCAACTTCACACCTTAAACTTAATGCATACATCGGTATTATTGAAACCTATGTAGCAATGAACCACTGAACCAGTGCAAAGTAGGTCGAAAAGAAAAACGCAATGAACTTTCTTATCTGCCTCAATGCTTTGAAATTCATAAAATCGAAATGGAGAATCGGAATAAAACATCAGCAGCAATTTAAGATAACTTCTCTTCTTTCAGAACAATGCCGAATTATGAACGTATCAACCTTGGTCTTGGGCTGAATTCTTATTAAGTATGTGAAAACATGAATATATAACAGTGATGATTTAATCATATTCAGTTAACACGAGTATAAATACCTTCACATTTTCTAATTCGTGCTCCTCTACAATGTGATCCTCTTTATAATAAATAGGCATGTGTTCCTCTTCTGATTCTTCCAACTGAAGGGAATGTTGCTCCCCAGGTTGTGTGATAGCCTTGACATGCCTGGCCATTGAATCGTTCTCCCCGATAATGGACTCTTCTTCTTCACCCATTGGCTCAACTTCTTCTTCTCTTGGCTCTTCTTCTTCACCCATTGGCTCAACTTCTTCTACTCTTGGCTCTTCTTCTTCACCCATTGGCTCAACTTCTTCTACTCTTGACTCTTCTTCTTCACCCATTGGCTCAACTTCTTCTCGTGGCTCTTCTTCTTCACCCATTGGCTCAACTTCTTCTACTCTTGGCTCTTCTTCTTCACCCATTGGCTCAACTTCTTCTACTCTTGACTCTTCTTCTTCACCCATTGGTTCAACTTCTTCTACTCTTGGCTCTTCTTCTTCACCCATTGGCTCAACTTCTTCATTTCTTGGCTCGACCTCCTCTACCCTTAATTTATCTTCCTCACTTCTTGGTTCCATCTCTTCACCCATGGGTTCCTCCTCCTCCTCTTGGCTTCGAGGCTCAACGATTGGCTCTACCTCAACCAATTGAGGTTCTACACTGGAACCTTAAATTAGAGAGTTTTTACATATTTGTTACACATTATCATAGTACCATTTCATCAAACATTCCTAGTTGATACTATCGGAAAAGAAGACTCTCTTTTCTTCTAAAAAAAAGTTTGTATTCCATTTCTAAAGACAGCAATTGACTGAATTTAAACAGAGAAAGTTGGTAGGTCTTTCTTTCTCCCTTTATGTCAGTTTTAGGTGTTTACTTCCCCAAACTACACCCCCTCATTCTAAACAAAGTGAATCCCTTTATAACTGGGGTTGTTGCCACTGGGCATATTTATGCGTTTGCCTCTTACAACTCGTATGTGGAACATATCAACCCATGTACATGTAGCTTATACCTCTATTGTTTAATTCTGGTAAAAACATTAGAATATCCAAACAGCAAAACACCATAATGCTTCTTGATCTCGACACGCCGTGACTATTGTAAACATTCTGATACTAACACAACCTAAACGGATATGATATAAATCTCGACCAGTCGGGGATCATTGTGGTAAGCACAACAAAACAATAAACAAATGTATGTTAACGGTTTAAACACTTATAAAGGTACAAACAGGTGTACAGCCATACATTTCTTTTCCTCTAAAGCGATTCTGACTCATCTTAATCTACCTGTCTTTAATATTAGTGTTGAAAGGAGGGGAATGATATTGTTAATTTGTTAATTTCCATCAATGCTCCCCTACCCATCTTTTTCACATGGTAACATGACGAAAGGGAATACGTTTGTAGCTTATCTTAAAGAAAGCATCATTGTTTTTGAAACAACCACAAAAACGTGAGATGGTGATTAGAATTAACATCAATCTACCTACAATTAGTTCAAAAAAATGAAAGATAAAGGGTTACCGATACCGGTAGGTGTTAATATTAAACATAACATTGTTGTAAACCGATGATGGAGATAGTAGCAAATCAGATGGTCCATACCGTTAGTGCAGAGCCCGACAGCTTCACACGCCCTCAAAGGATCAAACCCGCTTTCCATTGCCTTTACCAGCTGAGGTGCAAAGAGATTGCACTGTGGAGTAAAAGAAATGTATTCAGATAGGACATATTGTTTTAATTTCGTGTGCAAGTATACCTAGGTAGTGTTATCAAAACTAGAAAACCGAAAGGAAGAGGGTGGAAAGTGTGATATTTCCAATCGACTCTGACTGGAAAACTGGAGGTTGGAACATAAGAATACTTTAGAATAAACTTTGGCCATGACTACACACAGAACGAATGAAGGGAGGGAATAGGTTGTGCAGTCCATGTTAATCCTGATGACAGATTTGATTTTACTTTTTATTTATTCTACGACAGTTCCGACATATTATTGTATATAGTACTCAGATCTTGTCATTACTTATACGATCATGATGTTAGCACTTACGGCAGCTTTGATGTCTGATGGTAAAAATCCACAAAGTTCATACACCGTGTTGTTGATGGCTATTTGAGATGAATTTTTTTCTATGTACTGGTCGAGCAGGTTGATGACGAACTCACAGAGATCACACTTGTCGTCCTAAATAGAAAGGTTTCAAAGTAATCATGGTAACTCACGGTAATTTGTTTCAAACTTTATGCTGTTCTTATTGACAAATATAAACAACTCACTTTTTCAGTTCACCACACCTGGTCATGATGAGAATGTTTATTGAATTATATAATAAATTAAAGTATTTACCCCAAAACCTTCCACATCCTTCATAATCGTTCTTTCTATCTCTGCTTTGATTCCGTCGAAGCCTGTTAGTTTTATGGTCTGTTGGTGTTCTACTTCTTCAATTTCTTCTTCTTCTTCATCAAACGCTTCTACCATAGTGTCTGTGGATATCAATTACATCTGACACTAGCAAAGATATAGCATAAAGGATGATAGATTTAAATAAAGCGACTGTTATCTTAACATTAACGAGAAGATGACGTCTATCTGTCACTAATAACAATGTAACATTTACGGTGATATGTTTAAGTAACACATCTGTTATCCGAGTTTACCGTTAGCGCAGAGTTTGATGAAATCACATGCTCTTGCTGGATCAAAACCGCTTTCCATAGCCTTCACAAGCCCAGGTGCAAGCAAGTCGCACTGGAAAGTAAGACAAACTCACTTCATGATAAACACTTAAAACACACTCAAAACCTGTTCATTTATAAGGTTAAATATTTACGCGTGTGCTTAAAATATACCATTGATTTATTTTCACAGCTTCATTAAAAAATCAAAAAGCTCACTGATAAGAATTTTTCTGAAGAAAAATTACAGTGATCTTGGACTACAACGATGAATCTCAAATTTGTTCAAGATATTATGGTCATTTATAAATGTTTGAATTTCATCAAGGATTTTCTAAGAGTAGTAACAATGAGTTTGAGCTTAACGTCCCTACAACCCTAAAATTCATTTTTGTTTTAAATATTTTAGTCATTGATCAATTTGATATATTTGTTTAAAAAAAACCCGAAGAAATGAAGCCACTAAAAAATGACCATGACCTTGACCATTCAATTCTGAAACTCCAATCCGTGTGATATGTTTATGGTCCTTTATGATTATGTGAAGTTTAATGACATCCACAAGAACCACAGCTGGTAGTGTGTAGCTTTTAATGTACGGGAACATATCCTCTGAAATTCGTCTGGAGAGGATTAAATGTCAACAATGGAAGATGATATGAAATCAGATATTTCATCTGATATTTCCAGTTAATAGTGATAATTTGAAATCAGTCCTTGGATATATGAACTAATTTCCACAAGATGAGTCCAATTCTTGTGTACCTTCGAACAAGCTTGTTTATTCTAAAGCGATTCAATGAATTACTAGTATCGCCTCGAAATTTTATTATCCAAATAAGATTGGTTATAGGTGAATCACAAACAGTAGAGATGACTCACGGTGGCCTTGATATCCCCCGGAAGCAGACCACACAATTCGTACACGGTGCTGTTGAGTCCCGACATGGAAGTGTTACGACCGATATATTGGTCTACCAGGTTGATTACCAATTTACACAGCTCACATTTGGTGTCCTGGAATTTTACAGTCCATTATGAGTTATGTGCATTGAGGAATTTACCTTCAATGCTAACAATTTGAAAATAATCCTTAATTACTATGTCACAGATGATGTACATGGTCTCTGTTACAAGAGATACATTTTAAGATTACACAACATGTTTGTGTGATTGAATGTATTGTACTTAAGGCCAGTAACCAAACGTTTTGAACAAATCTTGAATTCTAATGATGCGTTGAACAATACTAGTATTACACAAATAACAAAATACAATAATATTTCATCCACACTACTGCTACTATGCTAATTCTCAATGTAAATCAGGCTGTGGTAATATTTCTACTATCAATTTCCAACTTTGAAGCCATCAAAGTCATCCAAATGTCACTTATCTGTTTATTCTTTTCACAGCAAAGATAAGTAATGTAAATTAATCAACAGTTTTATTTGGTCGGGAATGATGTAGTCTTTATGTTTGTGGTCGGGGATGATGTAGAGTCTTTATGTTTGTGGTCGGGAATGATGTAGTCTTTATGTTTGTGGTCGGGGATGATGTAGAGTCTTTATGTTTGTGGTCGGGAATGATGTAGAGTCTTAGTGTTTGTGGGTGGGGATGATGGGTAATCGCTTTGTTTATATCTGAGGAACATCTTACCCCAACTTCTAAATCCTCTTCCACATCCTTGACTCTGTCTTCAATTTCTTCACCCAAAAGTTTAAAGTTACCTGTCAGCAGTCGAGAAACACATGATATACCTCTTGTACTGTTGATTGAGCCATTTCTTGTTTATAACCAGTCATTTTATAACTACCACATAACTGATACTTTATATTGAATGTGAATCTGACGAAAGTCATTGATTGTTTATATTTTTCTATTTACCTAATGGTGACTTTATTGATAGCCATTAATTGTGTAAAAAGATAATTTACCTGAAGTGCAGAGTTTGACGAAACTACATGCAGAGGAAGGATCCAGTCCTGATTCAACTGCAATCACAACTTGGGGCGCAACGCTGTCACACTACAATACATACAGTACATTTCGTTGTGTATCAATTATGTTTTATATATATTCTTGTGTATATAGAGTTAACTTAATTGTTTATGACATAGCTAACAGGTAAGCTACTGCGTCGTTAAGATATTTCCAGTTACCACTGTGATGGGCTCTTTGCAAGCTTATCATTGATCCTCCTGTGCTTGAAGTGATATGTGTCTAGGACTGAATGAGCCCCAAGTAACGTTAACGTATCAAACACCAGGTTTAAATTCCACTTGTTTCAAAATGCATCCGCAATATGTTTGCTTCAACTACATTGTAGTTTCATTTGAAGATCTTTTAAAAAAATCATGTTTTGAACAGTGTACTTAGCCAAATTGATTTAAATGCGTGAATCATATAAAGTTACAGAAGAGTTTGAGAAGCATTCTGTCATTATCCAATCTTACGTTGAACTGTTGATGTATTACCATCACATTTTTCTCTTGGTTAAAAACCTCTCCGGGCACAAAGTTAAAAGTGATGTTTATTAGGGTGTTAATCTGGCTAATGATAACTTACTAATTGTTGGAAGTCTCCTGGAAGACTTGCACACAATCCATACACGGTATTGTTGATGGCATCCTTGGTCTGGTTACTATCTAAATACCTGTCCATTATCTCGATGATGGCTTTACAAACATCACATTTACCATCCTGTAAACATTGTCAGTTCTATCAGAAAATCTTTGTTGTATTGTAACTATATGTGTATCATTATACATATGACGATATATAGATGTCATGACAAAATGTATTGCTCGAGTTGACCGAGTTCTGGTTCATACAGAAAGTTTACCTGGTCAATATTTAAGCTGACATATATCTTTTTGGATAGGTAATTTAATTCGATCTTCATATTTTCATTAAAGAGATGACAGGAATATAGACTTTCGCAATAGTTTCCGTGGGTTTTTTTTTCATTTCCGAGCTTCCTCAAAGTGGTATATACAGAGGTTACATATAACCCGGAGTAAAATATGTCAAGACCAGAACCTTTCAGATATCGGAGATAAAATTTCTTGATATAATGGTATAACTGGAGAACAATAAGGATTTGTTACCAATGTTTTAAGGTTTTTATTAGTCGTAAAAGACAACCGAGCTTCCCTATCCAAGAAGAGATACATGTACTAAGTTTGATATTTACAGCTGAGTATCGTGATTAAACTATAATAAAGAGACTTTTATAAACTGGCGCAGACTTATGTGAACTAACTTCGGTGTTTTGGACATCGCTTCCTGACATCCAAATCAGCACACTGCAGCAAATAATTTTCATTGGACGATTGAACGATACCCTATGACAACCATTACTTACTTCTGGGTTGTTGACTTCGTTGGGAAGCAGATCCTTTATGACGTCTTCTAGTTCTTCTTTTCTTGTGGCTTCAACTGGTTCCTCTTCTTCAACTGGAGTCAAAAAAGTTTTTTATTCACACATAAACTGCATTATTCTGGAATTTATTGCCCACTGACTTCCCAAATTTCCTAACTTTGGCAATACCAGACTGTATGACAAGTTTTTTGTCGTTGTACTATAGTAGTACATTTGTTCTAAGACGCTTTCAATATTATTTTCTCCTAAAACATATGAATTCTATACCTGCGCTATTTTTTTCATTAGAATGTATGAAATTCTCACAAGTGAATAAGTGAATAGCGCCTTTTAATACAAATTCAGAATTCGATACATAGAATCAAACAACGAATTAAACTACATCACACAGATGTTTTGTCCTTTAAGGAATTGTCATTGATGCTAAGGGCTTAAATTTTGATGCCAAGAAGGCGATTAAGTAGAATCCAAAGTGATCAGGAAAAAAATAAAAAATCTAGACGAGTCGTATTTTTTGAAGCCGAATCTGATGAATGTTTACAGTAAAGAGGACTTTGTTGTGAGTCATTAATTGTGCAAAATAGACATATCTACCTGAGGAGCAAAGTTTGACGAAAGTACAGGCAGAGGTAGGATCCAGTCCTGATTCAACTGCAACCACAACTTGTGGCGCAACACTGTCACACTGCAATAAATACACTTACTGTGTTATCAACATTTTCAGATAACTTTTTTAGTGATTTGATGTGTATTTGATCATTTTTATAAGTTAGAAAGATCACCTATAAAGACATGAAACCATAAAAATAATAACTCCTTTTCGCCTTAAACAAGCACATTAAACAAGCACATGTACAAAGTTAATAGTGAATATACTAAAAGTATCATACTAATGTGATTTGTTTCTGTTTAGACCTTCCACTCCCACTTAAATTAAAACTGACAAACCTTCGCAACTAAAGAGATCAAAATTGTTGATAAGTTTGTCCGTCTAACGCATATCAAACTAGGAAAAACTAACATACAGTATTGGTGTAATATGGTGTCTTGAGTACATCCCGACATATCGAAATATTTGCAAGTAATGATATCCCTACAGAATCCAGGAGAACTTGTCCATTGTTTTAATTTCCGAATCGGTTTGAATCAGACATTATAAGGTACAAAGAGGACAACGTACAAGAGGAAGAAACTCAACATACATTATCCCACATTGTCCTAGGAAAACCAAGCCTCACAGTAAGTAAAAATCTACGGAAAAGCAAATTTACGAATGGTTGGACTTAGTAACTGATGGGTGACATATCTCCGACAAAGAAAACTATATGAGAAGCGTGTATCATATTGTTCTAATGTATGTTTCCCTTCTTCACAAACCCATCCCTGTTTTCTAACAACGTTAAAACTTATGTTTATTAGGGTGTTAATCTGGCTAATGATGACTTACTAATTGTTGGAAGTCTCCTGGAAGACTTGCACACAATCCATACACGGTATTGTTGATGGCATCCTTGGTCTGGTTACTATCTAAATACCTGTCCATTATCTCGATGATGGCTTTACAAACATCACATTTACCATCCTGTAAATAAACAACATATAACTAATTTTGTATTGGAACATCTTTGTTATTTTGTATACATATGTGTATCACTCTACATGTAACAATATACATAATTATGTGTGTATCACTATATGTTATGATTGATTTTCAGTTTTAGGTTTCAGGCATAAAATTCACCTGGCCAATATTGAACGAGTGTATGTATGCTTTCATTACCATGTTACTTGTAACATGTAATATCATCCACAAAGTTTCAAGTTCAGTGTATTTCATTCTGCAATGACTTGTCGTAAAAACAGATTAAAAAGCTGCAATGAGGAAAACCTTGTATTGTCGATGGTATTACTTGAATATTTGCTACAATTTTATCTATCATTAATCTACTAGGGAAGCAGTAATACCGTCATGTAGTAAAAAAAATCAAAATCGATGAAATGGGGACACATTATGAAAAAATTAAAAAAAGATTAAAAAAAATGATGTTATCTTTTTCAGGCAGAAATGTTTTGATGATGACATTTTCAATACATGTTGAGATCATCTGTGACCACTGATGTCACAAAAAATCATCTTCATTCGAACCTAATGTTGCGGATAATTATTTTCATTGTAAAATGTTGCATTGCATCGCCATGTGCTATATAACAAAGCCATCTTACCTCTGGATTATTGATTTCGTTATGAAGCAGATCTTTTAGAATGTCATCCAGTCCTTTCCTTTGGGTTTCCACTGGTTCTTCTTCAGCAGGGGTCGACGTAGCTGTACATAAGTAAATAATTTAGTCACACATGAAGTCATACATACATAAATCAATTTAACATCCTCACTAAAATGAAATAAAGTGTGAAAAGAGTGCGTGATAGTAGATATATATGGTTACATCAGCATTGGCCGTGTTCACATTTGTTTGCTTAATGATAGAGGGGATGGAAACGTGATCTGAGAAAATTCAGCTCGCTTCATTCATTCATGATTGATTCCAGACTTGTTACCTATCGTGATTTGCATCGTCTTTACATGTAGAAAGAATGAGGTACAAACCAGCACAGGCTCGTGCTATAGTGCAGACAATCGAGGGATCAAAGCCAGTCTCCAGTAATTGGACAATTCGTGGGGCATAGGTGAGGCACTGTGACAAGTAAAGAATGAAAAAGATCAGATCTTTTCAATAATTAGTGATGATTTAAACAATAGGTAATATTACTTGCCTTAACTTACAAATTGTACTAATGACACACAAGTGAGTCGCATCTTTAAAAAAAAACACAGGAAAATTCCAATATGTCAACATAATCGTAATCTGAACTTGAATTTGTCGGGGACGAGTTATGCTCCCCGAACGGGACAAAATTTAAGAATGGAAAATAACGAAGGGCAATAATTCCTAAATAATGCTAATAGAGTTGTGAATCTTGTACATTGCATTTCTCCTCATCAAGATCTATATACCTATGAGTTTTTGTGCTATGCTCTGGACAAAATTATGACGGACAGACAAAGCGGAAACTATATACTCTCCGAATAGAGAGCATAAAAATATGAAGAAAAAAATTTACACAGAAAATTCTGAAAAAGTACAAAGAGAATAAGATGATGTATTCCGGAAAAGAAAGCTTAATCGGCGACATCCGCCATGTAAATAATATTAGTGTTTCTACTGAGATCAATAAGGAAACATTAACATAACAACAGAATCTTAATTCAAGCCCAGAATCCTTGTAACGAGGGCAAAAAAAAAGAATAATGGAAAGATTAATGGAGATAATTGAACAAGAATCCATGAAAAAAGGACAAGTTTAG
The DNA here is from genome assembly GCF_031769215.1 of Ylistrum balloti. Classification (NCBI taxonomy): domain Eukaryota; kingdom Metazoa; phylum Mollusca; class Bivalvia; order Pectinida; family Pectinidae; genus Ylistrum; species Ylistrum balloti. The sequence continues at coordinate 34,922 of NW_026782781.1, read as the reverse complement.
TGAAAACATTTTCTATCAAATCGACATTACTTGCAATGCAAATTTTGGTCAATCTGAGTACGAATACCAAGTTATCGAATGAGAGCAAAGCTAAAACAACAAAAACACCAGACAAACCAACCAGCATCGAAAGTTACAAAGTTTTTCCCGAGACTAAAGTCATAGAATATGAGATGTAACCAAGTTTCTCCTGGCCGAGTCACAGAATCTGATACTTATGTAGTTTTTACTGGCAAAAGTCACAGAATCAGAAAATGATGAATTTTTTTCCGAGTCCAAAGTCACAGAATCTGAGACTTACGAAGTTTTTCATGCCACCGGGTACTTCTCCACACAGTTGATAAATGGTTGCGTTGATGACCTCCTCTGACCGGTTGTTGACCAGGACCTGGTCGATTTCATCTACCAACAGCTTACAGAGCTCACATTCCAGGGGATTGGCCTTGTTAACGAAAACGTGGAGATTTGTCACATACAACTTATTATCATGAATTACGGGATGTTTATTGTCAATTCTGTATAAAAATACATTCAAGTTAACAACATCCATTACAAATTTATAATTAGATACAATGAAAACTGAATCACATAGCTTATAGGACTCATCTGTGATTAAATTGTATAGGACATAACTCATAGGACTCAGCTGTGAGTATATTGTTTATTATAGGACATAACTTAGAGGACTCAGCTGTATAATTATTGCATATCATTTTTTAGCATTTTGTACTTTAATAAGACATGTATAAGAACCTTAAAGAATGACTAACCAAACAGACTCTCCCAAAAGGAAATGTTATTATATCATTTTCCACCCTTCTCTAAATCATTTACTGTCATCTGTCATACCTCTATTCCGTTATCCTCCTCGTTAGGGATGGTGGCCATTTTACCTCCCGAAACCTCTTCAAAGTCATTATACTTTACTGGCTCTTTGTAAGCATTAGATCCAGCTTTCTTAGTCTTGCAGAGTCCTCGAACCTCATTGCATACCTTCTCGCCATTCTGCCAAATGACAAAGATTCGGGTTTTAAATCAATAACATTTGGATAAATATAACTTAACACTAAACATATCAGACACAAACTCAGTGGAATGAAACTCGCCCAAACAAAATATATACACCAATATTGGCAACTGTTATTGAAGGGGCCCATTCACATTCGTAGCGATGTTTAAGAAGCAAGACCTCATCAACACAACGAAGATTTTAACAACAAAGACATAGACTAGACTACACCTCCAAAGGATACAGTAGCATGGCCTGATTCTTACAGACCTAGAACAGTCAACATCACCACAGGACACAGCAACACTACACCAAAGACTTACTCTATAGACCTAGAACAGTCAACTTCACCACAGGACACAGCAACACTACAACAAAGACTTGCTCTACAGACCTGGAACAGTCAACATCACCACAGTACTCAGCAACACAACAACAAAGACTTACTTTACAGACCTGGAACAGTCAACATCACCACCACAGGACTCAGCAACACTACAACAAAGACTTACTCTATAGACCTAGAACAGACAACATCACCACAGGACACAGCAACACTATACCAAAGACTTACTTTACAGACCTGGCGCAGTCAACATCACCACAGAACTCAGCAACACTACAAAAAAGACTTACTCTATAGACCTAGAACAGTCAACATCACCACAGGACACAGCAACACAACAAAGACTTACTCTACAGACCTGGAACAGTCAACATCACCACCACAGGACTCAGCAACACTACAACAAAGACTTACTCTACAGACCTAGAACAGGCAACATCACCACAGGACACAGCCACACTACAAAGATTTGCTCTACAGACCTGAAACAGACATCACCACAGGACAGAGCAACACTACAAGGACTTGCTCTACAGACCTGAAACAGACAACATCACCACAGGACACAGCAACACTACACCAAAGACTTACTCTATAGACCTAGAACAGACAACATCACCACAGGACACAGCAACACAACAACAAAGACTTGCTCTATAGACCTAGAACAGCCTGCCTTGTTTGGGTAACCCTTATCTGTATATGGTTAACTAGTTGTCTGGTGTCTTTTTATTAACCTGCCTGGTTTGGGTAACCCTTATCTGTATATGGTTAACTAGTTGTCTGGTGTCTTTTTATTAACCTGCCTGGTTTGGGTAACCTGCTGGTAACCCTTATCTGTATATGGTTAACTAGTTGTCTGGTGTCTTTTTATTAACCTGCCTGGTTTGGGTAACCCTTATCTGTATATGGTTAACTAGTTGTCTGGTGTCTTTTTATTAACCTGCCTGGTTTGGGTAACCCTTATCTGTATATGGTTAACTAGTTGTCTGGTGTCTTTTTATTAACCTGCCTGGTTTGGGTGACCCGAAAAGAAAACTCTGAAATAGATCTACAACAACATCCCAGTAGCCTTTTTCTACTTTGAAATAATAGTTCTGCATACAATGTGTTATATGGATAACATTTACATATACAAGATTTAACTATGCCTTTTGGTGTCAGATATGCATAAGGTATGCACTATGTTAATATTCAGGTATGAAATGAATTAGTACCAACATTACCATACATATAGAATATTGATAGAGTGTAGACATTGTGTGCCTTTTTAGACTGTATTCATTTGTGTAACATGCGTAAAGGCACGATGAGGAATGACGCCAGGTTTTATTCATAACAGTAATTACTTACAACGATTACAAGTTGTTCAATGAAATAATTGGTTATTGACTTGCAAACTAATGAGACCTTAGCTTGTTGAAGGTTAATGAATTGTGATGAATTTTTTATATATCGACTTGATGTTTCTCATGCTTTATGGGAACATTTATTGAAAAACGTTATTGAAATGCTGGCAAATAACTGTACATATTTTTTTATATAAAAAAGAGACATAGAACAGTCTACATCACCACAAGACAAATCAACACAGCACGGATTTATTGATAAAGACGAAGGATATTCGCATGGACCAACTGCACAACACACACATACACACACACAAAAAAAAATACAAAAAAAAAAAACAAAAAACAAAAACCAAAAACGAAAAACAACAAGACCCTAAAAAAAGAAGTAAGTCATAAAACCAAGGGCTGCATTACACAAAACATCTATTTTACTCCATGGACAACGACAAAACAATTGAAAAGTGCACCAGTTGATCGGGACAAATAATCCCACATTTACTTACCCGTCCAAAGGCCTCCTTCATCGACGTCTGACACATGTCACAGGTAAGGCTCTTCATGTTCACTATTCCATCAGCTTTAGGAGCAAAGTGAAAAAAAAACATCAAGCGTTGAGGTCGGCAAAAGAATGATAACTCAGTATATTTATATACATTGTTGTCATAGTATTGACGTTTAACACAGGGGTCCTTAATCGAAAATTCACGTGAACACGTCTAATAGGGTAATATAATAATAATTATAAATTTCACATTAAATCAACACTTAAAAACGAATATACATCACATGATCGAATGACTTACATGAACATACAATACATAACCTACAAACTCACATCAATTAAGAATAATTTACCTTCAAAACTTACATCAATAGTGATTACATCAACCAGAAACTTTCATAAATAACGAAATATTACACACCAGAACTAAAATCAATAAGGATTATATCCCTTAAAAATCACATCAATTTTTAGTAAATTAACCACAAAAACTGACATCACCAATAATTATGTTACCAACAAACTTACGACAATAACGAATACATAACTTATATCTTTTTGTAAAGTTTCTTACATGTTTCACAAAGTCTGAGGGTTGTGCATCCCTTCTCAGGATCGACGCCTTTTTCCAAAACATTCAGTAGAGCAGGGGTAATCGACTTGCACTGTTCATAAAACAAAGAAATAGTTCCTATAATGATTTATCGGTAATGTGTTATCTAAGTGTATAGAACTAACAAAATATGATAACAAGATAACAGGACAAGTCCGGTTATTTTACGTGCCGGTATAATTTGTCTGGTCACTTCACGTGTCAGTATACTTTGTCTGGCTATTTTACACGTCAGTATACTTTGTCTAGTTATTTTACGTGTCAGTATACTTTTTCCGGCTATTTTACGTGTCAGTATACTTTTTCCGGTTACTTCACGTGTCAGTATACTTTGTCCGGCTATTTTACAAGTCAGTATACTATGTCCAGCTATTTTATATGTCAGTATACTTTGTCTGGTTATTTTACGTGTCAGTATACTTTGTCAAGTTACTTCATGTGTCAGTATACTTTGTCCGGTTAGTTTACGTGCCAGTATATTTTTTTCCGGTTACTTCACGTGTCAGTATACTTTGTCTGGTTATTTTACGTGTCAGTATACTTTGTCCAGTTATTTTACGTGTCAGTATACTTTGTCAAGTTACTTCATGTGTCAGTATACTTTGTCCGGTTATTTTACGTGTCAGTATACTTTGTCCGGTTACTTCACGTGTCAGTATACTTTGTCTGGTTATTTTACGTGTCAGTATACTTTGTCTGGTTATTTTACGTGTCAGTATACTTTGTCCGGTTATTTTAGGTGTCAGTATACTTTGTCTGGTTATTTTACGTGTCAGTATACTTTGTCCGGCTATTTTAGGTGTCAGTATACTTTGTCCGGTTATTTTAGGTGTCAGTATACTTTGTCCGGTTATTTTACGTGTCAGTATACTTTGTCTGGTTATTTTAGGTGTCAGTATACTTTGTCCGGTTATTTTACGTGTCATTATACTTTGTCTGGTTATTTTACGTGCCAGAATACTTTGTCCGGGTATTTCAGGTGTCAGTATACTTTGTCCGGTTATTTTACGTGTCAGTGTACTTTGTCCGCTTATTTTACATGTCAGTATACTTTGTCTGCTTATTTTACGTGTCAGTATACTTTGTCCGGTTAGTTTACGTGTCAGTATACTTTGTCAGGTTATTTTACGTGTCAGCATACTTTGTCCGGCTATTTTACATGTCAGTATACTTTGTCTGGCTATTTTACACGTCAGAATACTTTGTCCAGTTATTTTACGTGTCAGTATACTTTGTCCGGTTATTTTACATGTCAGTATACTTTGTCCATTTATTTTAGGTGTCAGTATACTTTTTCCGGCTATTTTACGTGTCAGTATACTTTGTCAGGTTATTTTAAGTGTCAGTATACTTTGTCCGGTTATTTTAAGTGTCAGTATACTTTGTCCGGCTATTTTAGGTGTCAGTATACTTTTTCCGGTTACTTCACGTGTCAGTATACTTTGTCCGGTTATTTTAAGTGTCAGTATACTTTGTCCGGCTATTTTAGGTGTCAGTATACTTTTTCCGGTTACTTCACGTGTCAGTATACTTTGTCCGGTTATTTTACGTGTCAGTATACTTTGTCCGGTTATTTTAGGTGTCAGTATACTTTGTCAGGTTATTTTAGATGTCGGTATACTTTGTCTGGTTATTTTACGTGTCAGTATACTTTGTCAGGTTATTTTACGTGTCAGTATACTTTGTCAGGTTATTTTAGGTGTCAGTATACTTTGTCCGGTTATTTTAGGTGTCAGTATACTTTGTCCGGTTATTTACGTGTCAGTATAATACTTTGTCCGGTTATTTACGTGTCAGTATACTTTGTCCGGTTATTTACGTGTCAGTATACTTTGTCCATTTATTTCAGGTGTCAGTATACTTTGTCCGGCTATTTTACGTGTCAGTATACTTTGTCCGGTTATTTACGTGTCAGTATACTTTGTCCATTTATTTCAGGTGTCAGTATACTTTGTCCGGCTATTTTACGTGTCAGTATACTTTGTCCATTTATTTTAGGTGTCAGTATACTTTGTCCGGTTATTTTAGGTGTCAGTATACTTTGTCCGGCTATTTTACGTGTCAGTATACTTTGTCCATTTATTTTAGGTGTCAGTATACTTTGTCTGGTTATTTTACGTGTCAGTATACTTTGTCCGGCTATTTTACGTGTCAGTATACTTTGTCCATTTATTTTAGGTGTCAGTATACTTTGTCCATTTATTTTAGGTGTCAGTATACTTTGTCCGGTTATTTTACGTGTCAGTATACTTTATCCGGTTATTTTACGTATAAATATACTTACAGTGAGTATGTGCGTATTATTTATTGTTCCCTTGAAGATGATTTTTTTTATTTATTGTCCCCATGAGCATACACGTTTTGTTCCATGTTCCCGGTGAACATGAACGTGTTTATTAAAGGTCCCCGTGAATAGGAACGTGTTTATTAAAGGTCCCCGTAAACATGAACGTGTTTATTAATGGTCCCCGTGAACATGAACGTGTTTATTAAAGGTCCCCGTGAACATGAACGTGTTTATTAAATGTCCCCGTGAACATGAACGTGTTTATTAATGGTCCCCGTGAACATGAACGTGTTTATTAAAGGTCCCCGTGAACATGAACGTGTTTATTAAAGGTCCCCGTGAACATGAACGTGTTTATTAAAGGTCCCCGTGAATAGGAACGTGTTTATTAAAGGTCCCCGTGAACATGAACGTGTTTATTAAAGGTCCCCGTGAACATGAACGTGTTTATTAAAGGTCCCCGTGAACATGAACGTGTTTATTAAAGGTCCCCGTGAACATGAACGTGTTTATTAAAGGTCCCCGTGAACATGAACGTGTTTATTAAAGGTCCCGTGAGTAGGAACGTGTTTATTAAAGGTCCCCGTGAACATGAACGTGTTTATTAAAGGTCTCCGTGAATATGAACGTGTTTATTAAAGGTTCCCGTGAACATGAACGTGTTTATCAATGTCCCCGTGAACATGACGTGTTTATTAAAGGTCCCCGTGAACATGAACGTGTTTATTAAAGGTCCACGTGAACATGAACGTGTTTATTAAAGGTCCCGTGAATAGGAACGTGTTTATTAAAGGTCCCCGTGAACATGAACGTGTTTATTAATGGTCCCCGTGAACATGAACGTGTTTATTAAAGGTCCCCGTGAACATGAACGTGTTTATTAAATGTCCCCGTGAACATGACGTGTTTATTAAAGGTCCCCGTGAACATGAACGTGTTTATTAAAGGTCCCCGTGAACATGAACGTGTTTATTAAAGGTCCCGTGAATAGGAACGTGTTTATTAAAGGTCCCCGTGAACATGAACGTGTTTATTAATGGTCCCCGTGAACATGAACGTGTTTATTAAAGGTCCCCGTGAACATGAACGTGTTTATTAAATGTCCCCGTGAACATGAACGTGTTTATTAATGGTCCCCGTAAACATGAACGTGTTTATTAAAGGTCCCCGTGAACATGAACGTGTTTATTAAAGGTCCCCGTGAACGTTTATATATATATGTCTGAGAAATACTTACAAAAGACGACAGTTCGGCAGGAAGAGCGGCACAGATTTGCATGATAGTCTTGTTGATTGCTGCCTCGGTTTGATTGGTTGCTATGGAAGCGTCCAAGACTTGAATCAGGAATTCACAAATCTCACATGTTTCATTACTGGCAAGCTGTACATGGGAATAAGAAATTAGGAAGTCAGAATGTGCGTATCATTTCCATGATGCAAATCATTCTTTGAAGATTTTTTTTTATTATTTCAAATCATCCTTTATCTTATTTCATTTGATGATATCCGTATCAATATCACTGTTAGTATAACTGTATTTATGTGTTCAGAATTGATATGTGTTCCTATGTACCTGTATATCAAGTATTTAAGTATAAAGTTGGAGGTGAATACCTTGTGCTCCTATGTACCTGTATATCACGTATTTAAGCATAAAGTTTGCTGTGAATACCTTGTGCTCCTGTGTACCTGTATATCAGGTATTTAAGTATAAAGTTTGCTGTGAATACCTTGTGCTCCTGTGTACCTGTATATCAGGTATTTAAGTATAAAGTTTGCTGTGAATACCTTGTGTTCCTGTGTACCTGTATCAGGTATTTCAGTATAAAGTTTGAGGTGAATACCTTGTGTTCCTGTGTACCTGTATATCATGTGTTTATGTATAAAGTTTGCTGTGAATGCCTTGTGCTCCTGTGTACCTGTATATCAGGTATTTAAGTATAAAGTTTGCTGTGAATACCTTGTGTTCCTGTGTACCTGTATATCATGTGTTTATGTATAAAGTTTGCTGTAAATACCTTTTGTTTGATGTTGACTGGTTTTCCTTTCCTGCCACTGTACGGATGTGGAAACTGTGGAATCACGTTATCAATAACATTTTCTGGAATATATTCTGTCTCTGAGTCCAGTGGTATTTCATTGCTTAATACATTTTCATTGCCAAATACTTTTGGGGTTTCGTTACTAATAACCTCCTCCGTTTTAGAACACACCTTCAGTTCCACACATGCGGACTTTGGATCCTGAAAATCATATTTCAATCAGCTGTGTTTCAATATCAGTAACGCTATCCTATTGCGACCATTTAGCATCATTATTTCCCACAACAAATTTAACTTAATGCATTCAATCATGACAGATATAAATACTTATCAAAGAACCAGCAGTAGAAAGATTGAATGATACTAAATAGATCCTAGTAATAGTAGTAGGGTTTAATGAAACAACTTGTGATTTCTAGTATAAACTATATGTCATATTCTCCACTTTTCGTTGTAATATTAACACACTTTTCTTTGTCAATATTTTTTCTACTTTATTATGATGTTTTGTTCAACAAACATGTGTTCTAATTAAGAACTCTGAATTTTTTCCAGCTAATTTAGAAGCGGTACCGTAATTAAATTCGACATTTCAGCTGTGTGGCTTCCGTGACCGATTGGCTGTTAGGTTGAACACGTAAATAGACATAGTGCAATAATCATAGTCTAATACAGTTGAATATGATCCAGATCGTCACACTTACAATCGCGCCGGAGATTTTGCTAAACAGTGCTGGGAGATACTGGTGAACCATGGACGTGCACACGTCCCGGTCAGCGGCTAGGCGGTTACAGATATCATCCAATTTATCTTCCACTTGTGACTGAAAAAAATAACGTTTTTTTTAGGCAATCTTTGTGTGGACATCTTGTCTTCATTATGATATTTCCTCGGTCATTGTACCATCTACCACTATTTAATATCAATGGCACCAATATCACACTTCACATTGCACTGGTACGTTTTAATGGCCACCAATATCTACATACCAATGGCACCAACAACATACTTTACATTGTCTAAACTAAAACACATGTTGATTATTTTTTGTGATTTAGATGAGGGTGTGTTTGTGAACTTCAATATAATTCGCAAAAATGATTCGCAGTATTACTTTGTCATAAGATCAATGCCAGACGCTTGGGCTATCAACATTAATGCTTACAGCTAATCGCTGTTCAGACGCGGATCCAGGATAACGAGTAAGAGGAGTGAACATTTCTGTTAACTAAAAGATAATTTTCTTCATATTGTACGGAGCCCGTTAACTGACATGCTCCATACTTATTTTATTTCGTTTTTTCGAAATATTAATTCGTTTTTTCGAAATATTATTTCGTTTTTTCGAAATAATAATTCGTTTTTTCGAAATAATCATTCGTTTTATCGAAATGATATTTTATTTCGTTTTTTCGAAATAATAATTCGTTTTTTCGAAATAATAATTCGTTTAAACGAAATATTATTTCGAAAAAACGAAATAAAATAAGTATGGAGCATGTCAGTTAACGGGCTCCGTAAATATTGTGCCTGACACCTCCCTTTATTTTCCAGATTTTTGTGTGTGTTATGTTGACATCTTTTATACATTGTATAATCGTTCTAGCTTCCAGTTTGACAAACAATCACGGATTGCATTATAAATATAAGACGACAGACCAATCCAACTAAAACTAACTTGAACCATTAAGCCTTACGCTAACCGTTAGTACTAGACGTGATAAAGATAGACAAAAATATATTTTGTCGTTCCGTTCCGTGCCAACTGGCACAGTATATGTGGGTACATTATTCACCTCAGTTGCATTTTCTCCAACTAGAGATTTCAGATCTTCCACCATCGACTCACAAATGTTACACAGGATGTCATCCTGACCTTCAGTCACGGGTAGTAAAGATGGGGCACCTGTCACGGAATAAATACTCCTTTAATCATATGATACAAAAGTCAGACTATTATTTTATAACATACAATATAGAACATTGATGTAGAATATTGATGAAGAACATAAAACAATATACCAGTTTACTGATCGACTATACGGTTGGAATAAAACTTATCTTACAGTGTAAAAAAGAAATAAAAAAGTGATAATTAATTTGAATTAAACAGTACAGTGATCATACCTTGTGTACACACAAGGTTGATTTTTTTATATTATGAACACGTCTCTGTAATGACGTTTGTTGTGTGTGCTACTTTTAAAAAGTCACTTCCTACAAAAAGAATTGTGATTAATAGAAGTTTTTTTTTAAAGAGATGGCTTCATTGGTTTAAATATTTTCGCCAACTCCACCCCCTCTTCCCTCCTTAATAAAAGTCGCGTGATTTAGCGCAGTGGTAACTCACATTTGCCTTTTACCTTGACGAACGGAGCACGTGCACATGAAAAGGAATATAGTTATCTGCCTGACCACATTGGTTTCCTAGGATACTCCTGTTTCTTTCTACTTATAAACCCCTTGTGCACTTTAACCCTGGTCAACCAGAGTGGTTTACATAAGGTTATTTCTCAATTGTTATAAAATAGATAAAGTTAGAATAAGTTTGAAAAATTTAAATAAAATAAAAATACGGAGTGATGGAATAATAAATGCAGAATGATAATTACAATGATATGGAAAATGTCCCGTTTAAGTTTCCTACCCCAGGCCGACTTGACAAACGTAAAGGCAAGAATATGATCATTGACCATTGATATCACCTATCTCGTTCATCGGGTGTGCAATCGTTACTTATAGAAGCGTGTTTCATTGACAAGTCAACATAAATAAAATAGTTTACATACTTACTTTGTACATAACCAATAACTAAAAACACACATATCAATAAATCCCTATTCATTTTGAATCGTTAGTAAATAAATCACATCCAAAGGGAAAAATCACAATTCATACACGAGGACCATCACCTCAAGAAAGCAAACACACTTTGAACGACAGATAAAATCACATGTAAGTCATGTGATTTGATGACCCCACGTGAACTTTGTAGTAGTCACGTGACAGCGTACGAAATACGACTGAGCGCGATGGCGGACGACAAAAACAACCACAAGCTGGTGGATGATGATGACTATGGCCACCGACAGTATGTTCCACGACCTTTGTGTGAACAAACAACGTTTAGTTGTAACAAATTACTACTCTTCTTGTATCAACTGCTCTACCTGGTAAGTAAGCATGTTTTTTTATTGATGATAGTGTTGACGAAAGAGTGACTGCAGTGACCATTGGTGACTTGCAGACTTGCAGCTGCAACTGACAGCAACTAAGGGTAGCCAGTTAGTGTTGGGTCTCCCACGTACATGTATTGTACATATATGCGTAGTTACTTAAATAATTCCAACAAGATAAGTTTCATATGACATTTTGTTTTCTTTTATCTCACCAGGTAATATATCAATTCAAGATGACAATTCTCTAAGACTAAAGTCCCCTAGGGCTCTATCAAATGAACCGGGACGTATAAACATCATCTTAATGACACAGACCATACTAGTAGTTAACGATGTAAAAATCAGAAGTGCACTGACTTGCTCTTTTACACTTTAGTCACAAGTACGGCAAGTAACAAGGAGAGACACCATTATTTTACAGCCAGGAACATTCCAGATCCAACTGTAACAGATTAAATATACTTAGAAATTTATTGAGATTGATGTTGTAATAGTTACTGTCAACAGGGACGTATATCTGTATTATACGTCCCTGCTGTTAATGACAAACCTGTGTACAAATTCTTCATTGTGCATGAATAATTGTTCATCCAAAAATTTGAAATTATTGGGGTTTCTGGTGTTATTGATTTGTCTTTATTGGTCCCCCACCCCTCCCACCCCCAGCATCAGTTGGATGGAAGCAATCAGTCATATGTGGATGATTTTATGTAGAGAGTTTTAGAAATCTAATTCTGTAGGCAGCTTCAAACATGCAGTCAAGGACAGGTCACTAGACACCATCAATTATCAATGTCTTGAATAGAAAATGTTGTGTTTCTAATTCAGGCCACTAATTTTGATTATATTATTGTATTATTAAAGCTATAGTCACCTAAGTAGTTGCTGTATAAGGATACATGCATGTCTATGATGTAGGAAGAATAAGTTCTACTGGTCAGTTTCAGTTATAATTGACTATCAATTAATTATCTATTATAAATAGATTAAGATTTTAGTCATTCATGTGGAAGATAATTGTCTCCTGTTAAATAGCACAATGCCAGACTAAAATCAAACATTTTACCATGAAAAAAAATATTGTTATGTTATAATGACCTTGAAGTTTAATATCAAATACAAATGTGTTTCACATATGTATAGCAGAATTAATCTCTTGGAAAATATCATCATTTCTATAGTTTTAGATTGTACTGTGCATGTGTTGAATGTCTGTTTCTCCTGCCAAAATCAGTTTACAAAATCTAATCAGTTGTGAAGGTGTTTGTTACATAACCAAGATTGTACCAAAACAACCACATTTTTCTGACTTACATTCTTGGATGTATTAGAAGATGAAATTTGTGACATCAGACTTCAGATGTATGGAATAGCATTCTAATGGGTGAATGTAGAATTAAAGTAATGTGTGAACATATACTGTAACATCCAAATACATGACACACTTTTTTTATCCAATGTATGTGTGGTAGAGTGATTCAATAAATGTTAAAGTATGTAACATGTTACCAATCTGATTATAAAACTGATAATTAAAACCTGCATATAGAAATAAGTATTTACATCATTTGTAAGTACTTGGTATAGAAGCCATGATGGTGGCAGCAGAAAAGAATACAAGACTGAGTATTTGAACAAGTACAGTTACCTGTTGTGTTTAAATTCAGGTAAATGCAGTTTTTGACATTTAATCAATTCCTTCTGATAGCTACAGAATAGTTGCTCATAGTAACATGTTTAATTATGATGTATAGGAGGTGATTTTTAAGCAAGGAGTGTTATTCATTATGCAAGACTGCATCTCTAATGAAAAACATCATTGCCTATATAATGGAGCACATTCTATTGTCTATTGTACATTATTTTAACAAAGTTAAAGGCACTGTGGCAGCCTTTTACACAACAGCCAAGGACAGATTTAAAAGGATATTTGACCCGGGCTGTTGACAACCAACATTTGTCCTTATTCATGTGTATATTGAATTTTCTGCTTCACTTGTATCGGCCTCCGTTTGTTCACTGGTATTCCTTTACTAACAAAAAATCAAAAGAAAACAATCAGATATTTTCCATGACCAAAAGATGTTTGTTTTAATATAACTGTCTGCATGAAATTTTTCATATGATTGCCATCAAACAAAGTGTGGTGTGCCATTAGGTTGATCCTGTAGACAGGGAGCTGATGTTGACAATAGACCAGTATCCAGTGCAGTTGTATTGATTATAAGATATTGCCACTGTTAGAATTGGCCTTACTCTCTGATTTACTACATTTCACTAGTAACAAGAGACAGAGACTTAATGCAGGTTATGTGATGTAATTTTCAAGCTTAAAAAGTTAATGTTCGTCACCATGTCAGCGAAAATGATCCACTCTGACATGCAAATCACCGTTAAAAACAACAGAATTGTTGCAGCAGGAAGTCGTTTTCTCTTTATCTGCATAATTACAGAAGCATCAGTGTATAAAATGGACATGATATCCACAGATGTTAGTCCATCTCTGCTGTAGGATAATGATACCCCAGACACACAGTCATTGGGCCAGGCTAACAAGCTTTAAAACCCTGCATCAAATAGCATTGATGACTTTACAGGGACAATATGTTCAAGTCTTGTTAACTTAATTATGGACAAAATATTCAAACTTAGTCATAGATGAGCTTTGATAAATTTCCAGCCTCAGTAAGTTCAGGTCTTCTTGGATTTATTATAGATATATATAATTAAAATTTTAAGACAATTGTGATATGTTGGAAGTGTAACAATGCTTTGTTTTCCTGTTACTATAATCACTGTATGGATCCTTGTGGTGTCTGTCAAAAATGTTCATACAGAATAAAATGTATGTGTTGATACAGAATAAAATGTATGTGTTACAGAATAAAATGTATGTGTTGATACAGAAGAAAATGTATGATTTGATACAGAATAAAATGTATGTGTTGATACAGAATAAAATGTATGATTTGATACAGAATAAAATGTATGTATTGATACAGAATAAAATGTATGATTTGATACAGAATAAAATGTATGTGTTGATACAGAATAAAATGTATGATTTGATACAGAATAAAATGTATGATTTGATACAGAATAAAATGTATGTGTTGATACAGAAGAAAATGTATGATTTGATATAGAATAAAATGTATGATTTGATACAGAATAAAATGTATGATTTGGTACAGAATAAAATGTATGATTTGATATAGAATACAATGTATGATTTGGTACAGAAATAAATGTATGATTTGGTACAGAATAAAATGTATGATTTGATACAGAATAAAATGTATGATTTGGTACAGAAATAAATGTATGATTTGATACAGAATAAAATGTATGAACCAATACAGAATAGTAACTTAATGTACAGATATTTTCAATATTAGGAAATCACCACAGAAATCTTAATTAATTGATTTCAGGTCAATTAGTCAATATTTCTAGCTTTCAAACTTTAGATGCTGTGTGGTACAATGTTTAGTGTAAATCTGTGAGATGTTTTGTTGGTTTAGGCTAATGTGGGATTTATGTCTCTATGACTATGTAGTCCTGTACTATAGGGAAATGGAGATTTTAATTCTCAGTTTGAACCCAATATACTGCCATTCTTTGATTCCATACATTATCACATCTAATCAATAGACCAATAATAATGTTAAGTAGATCTATGGAGCCTTACAGTCATTATGACTGTGTGTGATGAAGATTCTACAGCCAGTTATAGTTAATGTATAATGGAGATTCTACAGCCAGCTATTAACCATGTATGATGTATATTCTTCAGTCAAAATGACTGTGCATGATGAAGATTCTACAGCCAGCAATAAACCATATATCATGAAGATTTTACAGCCAGTTATAAACCATGTATAAAGAAAATTTTACAGCCAGTTATAAACCATGTATAAAGAAGATTTTACAGCCAGTTATAAACCATGTAGAATGAAGATTTTACAGCCAGTTATAAACAATGTATAAAGATTTTACAGCCAGTTATAAACAATGTATAAAGATTTTACAGCCAGTTATAAACCATGTATGATGTATATTCTTTAGTCAAAATAACTGTGCATGATGAAGATTCTAAAGCCAGTAATAAACCATATATCATGAAGATTTTACAGCCAGTCATAAACAATGTATAAAGAAAATTTTACAGCCAGTTATAAACCATGTATAAAGAAGATTTTACAGCCAGTTATAAACCATGTATAAAGAAGATTTTACAGCCAGTTATAAACAATGTATAAAGAAGATTTTACAGCCAGTCATAAACAATGTATAAAGAAGATTTTACAGCCAGTTATAAACTATGTATAAAGAAGATTTTACATGTACCAGTTATAAACAATGTATAAAGAAGATTTTACAGCCAGTTATAAACAATGTATAAAGAAGATTTTACAGCCAGTTATAAACAATGTATAAAGAAGATTTTACAGCCAGTTATAAACCATGTATAAAGAAGATTTTACAGCCAGTTATAACCCATGTATTAAGATGATTTTATAACCATTATACACTGGATGACATACATGTACCTCAGAGTGTACTCTGTATTACCATACATGTACCTCAGAGTGTAATCTGTATTACCATACATGTACCTCAGTGTAATCTGTATTACCATACATGTACCTCAGTGTAATCTGTATTACCATACATGTACCTCAGTGTAATCTGTATTACCATACATGTACCTCACAGTGTAATCTGTATTACCATACATGTACCTCAGTGTAATCTGTATTACCATACATGTACCTCAGTGTAATCTGTATTACCATACATGTACCTCATAGTGTAATCTGTATTACCATACATGTACCTCACAGTGTAATCTGTATTACCATACATGTACTCACAGTGTAATCTGTATAACCATACATGTACCTCAGAGTGTAATCTGTATTACCATACATGTACCTCACAGTGTACTCTGTATTACCATACATGTACCTCACAGTGTAATCTGTATTACCATACATGTACCTCAGAGTGTACTCTGTATTACCATACATGTACCTCAGTGTAATCTGTATAACCATACATGTACCTCAGAGTGTAATCTGTATTACCATACATGTACCTCAGAGTGTACTCTGTATTACCATACATGTATCTGTGAGTGAACTGTGTATGACAATGTTCCTCAGTGTAATCTGTATGGCAAAGTTTCTCACAGTATGACCATGTATGTCAATAATTCTCAACATGTAGCTAGTTATTCATGACAGTTTCTCACGGTGTAACTGTGTATGACAATGTTTTACAATTGTGTCATTGTGTACATGACAATATTTCTCAGAGTGTAACACTGTATATCAATATTTTTCACAGTGTGACTAAGAATACATGATTATGTGTCTAAGAGTGTTTCATTAAGACATAAAACCTCTAGTTAAATATATGAATGTATACTTATATAGAATCACATTACATACGTTAAAATTCTGTTTATGTTTACAGGTGATTTATTTTAGCTGTAAAAATATATATTGGCTAGAATCAGAAGTGGGACAGATGGTATATTTAAGTGAAGTTTTGTAGATGTGAATACTTACAGGTTATACAAGTGAGGGTTTTGTGGTGTGTATACATGTGTTTTCCTCATGGTGCAGGAATCCCTACAACAGATGTTTATGAGGCGTACAGAAGGCCTTACAGGGAATGTTACCATCTGTTATAGAGTTTAAGATTGAATGTTGTGCTGGAAGATTTCCTGTTGTGCATTACATTGCTACTGGTGACTGCTTAAGTGAAGGTAACTTGAAGGTTACCAAATCTCGTGAACCAGGATTTATGTAATTACGTTATTATGATTATATGATATTCGGATGTACATTATAATCTGGGCTGAAAAAACAACAAAGTGGTGAAAATTTTAGCTCACATGCCTGGTGGGCAAGTTTGAGTTAATGTTTTAGTTGTCATCCATTCCATCCAACTGTCCTACCAACATCATTTATAGCTCGCCTGGCCCAAAGACTAAGTGAGCTATTGGCATACCGCTGCATCTGTTGTCTGGTCATTCATTTGTCTATCCGTCTGTTAACTTTTTCTACTAATTGTTACTAGTCATGAACGTCTTTGCCGATGTAAGTTCTTAAAAATCCTTCTTCCCTATACAGATATTGTCCAAGTTTGGTCTGAAGCAAATTTTACGTTTGACCACAAGGCTGGGACCTGATAGGGAAATTATTTCAATAATTATTTGTTATATTTGAAATTCTTTGTTCAATGGCTGACATTACTTACATTAGCCAGGTGAGCAGGTCCCTTGGGCCTCATGTTTCTCTTTAAATAACTTCTCAAAGGTTTGTCAATGACCCACTATCAAGATCTAAGAGTCACACTTGTTAGGTAACATGACACAAAGTCTAATGGTAACCTTTGTGAACACCTTTGTGCAGGGTCTTGCATTTCTAAACTTTTAAGATTTTGGACTTCTTCTCAAAAACTCCTGAACTGATTTCATTGAAATTTTGCCGAAAGAGTCTCTGGCCTAAGATGAACCAAAATAGTGAATTATACAGTCCCCAACCCACAGGGGCACGGCTAAAATTGATTCATATTTCAAAAATCTTCTAAACACCCAGATATGATAGAATCAAATGCTGTTCATAGATGGAAGCATCTTAAGGTGTGAATTTCATGTCTGAAGGGTCTCACATTTCTCTGTCGGTAAAGGGTAAAGTTTACTATAGTTTATATAGGAAAAATAAATTTTTGAGCATAATTAGTTTAATTGTCATTTGAAATAACAAAACAACATTAATTTTGTTGTTGATTTTTCATGTTTCTTACATTTCCATTTACGTTTCTGTGTTATCCTGATCACTACAATTGATTTCCAATGTCCAGCTTGACCACTTTTTTGGTAAAGGAAACCTCGCTCAAATTTAGCACTGATAAGGTTATGTAATAGTTTTGAAAATGAGGCAGTTCATTTTGAGAACATGAACACATGATGGTGTGCTAAAATGACAGCAATAGTAGTGACACAGTAAGTGAAATCCCACTTTTCAGCACCAGATTTTCTTTTGGTTGTGGCAAATGTTATTTGATAACTCTGACTCACCTCAGACTTATGAAATAACTTCAATTATATTAATCACCGACAATGTCGTGACCAGTTCAGGCAAGAAGCCATTGTTGTTTACAGACGCAGTGTTTTGTGCTTGTTATTTATCATATATGATGCAAACATTTACGTATCCAGACTGTTGATCAGCAAATGAGGATTTCTTTTTTATGATTATTAATTAACCTCGTTATGTGTATATATCAGCAGCAACTGTCATTGTTCATAAGGTGATACACTAGTTATGTATATATATTATATATATATGTGCAATAATGTAAGAAAAATCATTAAAAAAATAAGTGTTTTACCATAATATTGCTTTAATGCCATTGGGGATACCTGAAGAAGAGAACTTAGTGAGCATGTTTTACTAAAATTAAGTCTATGGATTATTAGGTGTGTCCAAATTAAACTGATAACTCAGGGGTATCCAACTTTAGTAAACAATTTAGATGTGTCCTAATTAAGCAGATAACTGTGTCAGAGAATTTTTATTTCCTTTAATGAAGAAGATGTGTAGTAGATGTAGGTATAGACTATCCTACCCAAACATGGTCGACTCGAACCAGTAGTCTCACATTCTCTGAAAAAGTTAAATCAGATTTATTGAATGGATGTGTCAGAGATCATTCAAATAACCATGTGACACTTGAATTACTACACATGGTTGTTAAATTCTGTATTCGATAAAGACAAGATACAAGATACCTTTGATGATGTCACCATTGTGGTGATATTCTCTTTGATACCTTATCACTGCATGTGATTCAGTGTAGCTGGCCTGTGCAGGCCGGTACAGCATTAGACTGAGCACATATTTACTGTAATAGGGATGAGCACTTCTGATATGTATCAAAGTTCGTACTAGTTATCTTCTGTAATCAGTGAAGTCGACGTACCTGATGATACCTGTTAGCCTTGTTATCTGACCAGTAGATGGCACTGCAGCTTGTGATGGTAGATATCAAGATTTAGCCCTTTAGTATCAAGACTGGTCAACAATATATTTAGGACAAGGAAAGTTGGATTATTATAATATAGTGGTGAAATACTTCACTTACCATTGTATGATTGATAAGTTCTCTGTGTATCAAAGTTGAACTCTTGTCTCTGTGTATATACTAATTTCTTCTCAGTGATATCACATAGCAGATTTTTCTTTGTTGTGACATAACTACTGTATTCATTTAAGGTAAGGGTTCAATCATATTGCTTATCTATAAACAAGCAACACACCTATCCCATAATCTTGTAGCAAGGTGTCACAGGCCCTGTACCTATACTGTATGTGTTCCAGCCCCTAATCCTGTAACAAGGTGTCCCAGGCCCTGTACCTATGGTGTATGTGTTCCAGCCCCTAATCTTGTATCAAGGTGTCCCAGGCCCTGTACCTATGGTGTATGTGTTCCAGCTCCTAATTTTGTAGCAAGGTGTCCCAGGCCCTGTATCTATACTGTATGTGTTCCAGCCCCTAATCTTGTATCAAGGTGTTCCAGGCCCTGTTACTATACTGTACCCATCCAAGCCCTAATCTTGCAGTAAAGTAACCTAGCCCTACAGTAAAGCTGGCATACATAAAAATTATGTTACAGTGATAGTAGCATCTTAAAGATATTCTATAGTAAATAAGTATCAAACACAAATCAAATACCTTGTAATTTGTGACTTTTGCTATGTAATTTGGGTATGATCACAGCCTGGAGGCACTTCCTATGTAATATAGTAGACTAATAGGTTTCTGTATGATCAGAAAGAGGAAGTATCTACAAGGAAAGCGAACATTGTTTCCTCTATAACCAATTACTGGTATGAATATTTCAGGACCAGACATGCCAAGTCCTTGCTGTAGATTGGTTTAACAAGGAAAAATAGATCGGCCATATATCACTGTGTTACTGTTCTCATTAGTGTGTGTTTGTGGTTAATCTGTAGACAAGTTCATTCTGATAGCTGACCTTATAAGGATTCCATTGAAAGAATCGTACATTTTTATGATGAGGGACCCATGAAAGTGGTCACATTATTGTCATACGTATTCCCATCAAGTCCAGTCTATTGAATGCTGAAATACAACACGTCCCAAGCCATTGTCAAAGAAAACATGGAACACAACATGACCCAAGACAGTGTCATAGTAAACATTGAATACAACATGACCCAAGTCAGTGTCAAAGTAAACATTGGATACAACATGACCCAAGTCAGTGTCATAGTAAACATTGGATACAACACGTCCCAAGCCAGTGTCATAGTAAACATTGACTACAACATGACCCAAGTCAGTGTCATAGTAAACATTGGATACAACACGTCCCAAGTCAGTGTCATAGTAAACATTGAATACAACACGACCCAAGTCAGTGTCAAAGTAAACATTGGATACAACATGACCCAAGTCAGTGTCACAGTAAACATTGGATACAACACGTCTCAAGTCAGTGTCATAGTAAACATTGGATACAACACGACCCAAGCCAGTGTCATAGTAAACATTGGATACAACACGTCCCAAGTCAGTGTCATAGTAAACATTAAATACAACACGTCCCAAGTCAGTGTCATAGTAAACATTGACTACAACATGACCCAAGTCAGTGTCATAGTTAACATTAAATACAACACGTCCCAAGTCAGTGTCATAGTAAACATTAAATACAACACGTTCCAAGTCAGTGTCATAGTTAACATTAAATACAACACGTCCCAAGTCAGTGTCATAGTAAACATTGGATACAACATGACCCAAGTCAGTGTCATAGTAAACATTGGATACAACATGTCCCAAGCCAGTGTCATAGTAAACATTGACTACAACATGACCCAAGTCAGTGTCATAGTAAACATTGGATACAACACGTCCCAAGTCAGTGTCATAGTAAACATTGAATACAACACGACCCAAGTCAGTGTCAAAGTAAACATTGGATACAACATGACCCAAGTCAGTGTCACAGTAAACATTGGATACAACATGTCTCAAGTCAGTGTCATAGTAAACATTGGATACAACACGACCCAAGCCAGTGTCATAGTAAACATTGGATACAACACGTCCCAAGTCAGTGTCATAGTAAACATTAAATACAATACGTCCCAAGTCAGTGTCATAGTAAACATTGACTACAACATGACGCAAGTCAGTGTCATAGTTAACATTAAATACAACACGTCCCAAGTCAGTGTCATAGTAAACATTAAATACAACACGTTCCAAGTCAGTGTCATAGTAAACATTAAATACAACACGTCCCAAGTCAGTGTCATAGTAAACATTGGATACAACACGTCCCAAGTCAGTGTCATAGTAAACATTAAATACAACACGTTCCAAGTCAGTGTCATAGTAAGCATTGAATACAACACATCTCAAGTCAGTGTCATAGTTAACATTAAATACAACACGCCCCAAGTCAGTGTCATAGTAAACATTGTATACAACACGTCTCAAGTCAGTGTCATAGTTAACATTAAATACAACACATCCCAAGTCAGTGTCATAGTAAACATTGACTACAACATGACCCAAGTCAGTGTCATAGTAAACATTAAATACAACATGTCCCAAGTCAGTGTCATAGTAAACATTGAATACAACACGTCTCAAGTCAGTGTCATAGTTAACATTAAATACAACACGTCCCAAGTCAGTGTCATAGTAAACATTGACTACAACATGACCCAAGTCAGTGTCATAGTAAACATTAAATACAACATATCCCAAGTCAGTGTCATAGTAAACATTTGATACTACATGACCCAAGTCAGTGTCATAGCAAACATCGAATACAACACGACCAAAGTCAGTGATACAACACGACCCAGGCCATTGTTATAGCAAACATTGGATACAACATGACCAAAGTCAGTGATACAACACGACCCAAGTCAGTGTCATAGTTAACATTGCCTAGTAAACATATGGTAGAGCTTAACTTAAGGTCATGGTATACATTAGGGACAACATCGCTAAAGGTCAAATTCATGATTGAACATCAAGGTAATGGTATACATAAGTACAACATGGTTGAACATCAAGGTCAAAGATAGTTAAATGTCAAGGTCATGGTATACATAAGTACAAATAGGTTGAATGTCAAGGTCATGGTATACATAAGTAGAACATGGTTGAACATCAAGGTCATGGTATACATAAGTACAACATGGTTGAACATCAAGGTCATGGTATACATAAGAACAACATGGTTGAATATCAAGGTCATGGTATACATAAGTACAACATGGTTGAACATCAAGGTCAAAGATAGTTAAATGTCAAGGTCATGGTATACATAAGTACAACATGGTTGAATGTCAAGGTCATGGTATACATAAGTACAACATGGTTGAATGTCAAGGTCATGGTATACATAAGTACAACATGGTTGAACACCAAGGTTATGGTATACATAAGTACAACATGGATGAACATCAAGGTCATGGTATACATAAGTACAACATGGTTGAACTTCAAGGTCAAAGATAGTTAAATGTCAAGGTCATGGTATACATAAGTACAACATGGTTGAACTTCAACGTCATGGTATACATAAGTACAACATAATTGGATGTCAAGTCACGGTATATGTATGGTTGAACATTTACTTTTGCCAATGACTGTATTTACAAAATAAAACATTATCAAAGATCAAAATGGTATTGTATAAAGGGTAGCACCTAGAAGGTGACTGGAATGTGTGTGTTATATACAAAATACAAAAATACAGTTTTCCAGAAAAAAAAGTTGTGTTACATAATGAATTAGTATCTTATTTAATGAAAATAATGAGGTTGTGACCATTTACATTAGTGTATTGTTGTGTAATAACAAGTGTTTGAATTTGTTAACAAGATTAGTTATTTGTTAAATAAAGGCCTCAGTTGTTAAAAAAGTGATACATCATCCTGACAGTCAACTTTATTTAACATACATATATATGAGGGCTATCCTGACCTGCAGTACATGATTCAGGGTCAGAGACATAGATATTGACATATGTCATGTGATTGGTGATGTCCTTGATTACTATTTCCTTTATTAGAGAATGATAACCTACTTGAATGTGTGGGGATGTTTGCCTTGTAGCCAGAAGGTGACAAAAGTATGGTATACAATGCTGAATTTACAACAATGTTATCATTAGTGAATGTAAATGATAAAGCACATTATCCAGTCTATCATTTGCATTTTATTTATATAGTATACATTGCTGTGAAATTCTCAAGGTTCCTATAGGATTCATCAGTTTTATACAAATCCTTTTGAGAAGAAGTGTTAATCTTAACCACAAACAGCATTCGTAAGCTACAAAATTCAATAAAGTTAACCAAAGCTCTCTACAAATTTCAGTTGCCGATTGTGTTTAAGATAAACACGGTTTCAAATAAACTCAACACAGTGTTATAAAAAATTACCATAGTTACTGTTCCATATCTATGTTAAAGATGACTGCTTGCATTTGTTGTTACAGTTTGTTGGACTGGGACTATTTGTCTTGGGAGTATTTACAGAATTGGAACGGCAGAACCATCGACACCTCAACAATTCACTCTCTCTCCCTGTAGCCCTTGTCATGTTTGTTGGACTCTTTGTTGCCATCAATGCAGTTGGTGGTATCTATGGCACAGTGAAAGAGAATTCTCTCCTCCTGAAACTTGTGAGTATATCTGAGGGAATGTAGCAAGAAGTACCCTGTAACGAGCCCACATGATCCCTCCTCAGACTTACAGCTCTGTGGTGGCCTAAATACCCTGTGTTGAGCCCACATGATCCCTCCTCAGAATAACAGCTCTGTGTAGGCCTAAATACCCTGTGATGAACCCACATGATCCCTCTTCAGACTAACAGCTCTGTGGTGGCCTAAATACCCTGTAACGAGCCCACATAATCCCTCCTCAGACTAACAGCTCTGTTTTGGCCTAAATACCCTGTAATGAGCCCGCACGATCCCTCCTCAGACTAACAGCTCTGTGGTGGCCTAAATACCCTGTGTTGAGCCCGCACGATCCCTGCTCAGACTAACAGCTCTGTAGTGGCCTAAATACCCTGTGATGAGCCCGCACGATCCCTCCTCAGACTAACAGCTCTGTAGTGGCCTAAATACCCTGTGATGAGCCCGCACGATCCCTCCTCAGACTAACAGCTCTGTGGTGGCCTAATTACCCTGTAATAATTCTACATGATCCCTTCTCAGACTAACAGCTCTGTGGTGACCTAAATACCCTGTGATGAGCCCGCACGATCCCTTCTCAGACTAACAGCTCTGTAGTGGCCTAAATACCCTGTGATGAGCCCACATGATCCCTCCTCAGACTAACAGCTCTGTGGTGGCCTAAATACCCTGTGATGAGCCCACATGATCCCTCCTCAGACTAACAGCTCTGTGTAGGCCTAAATACCCTGTGATGAGCCCACATGATCCCTCCTCAGACTAACAGCTCTGTGGTGGCCTAAATACCCTGTAACGAGCCCACATAATCCCTCCTCAGACTAACAGCTCTGTTTTGGCCTAAATACCCTGTAATGAGCCCGCACGATCCCTCCTCAGACTAACAGCTCTGTAGTGGCCTAAATACCCTGTGATGAGCCCACATAATCCCTCCTCAGACTAACAGCTCTGTGTAGGCCTAAATACCCTGTGATGAGCCCACATAATCCCTCCTCAGACTAACAGCTCTGTAGTGGCCTAAATACCCTGTGATGAGCCCGCACGATCCCTCCTCAGACTAACAGCTCTGTGGTGGCCTAATTACCCTGTAATAATTCTACATGATGCCTCCTTAAACTAACAGCTCTGTGGTGGCCTAATTACCCTGTAATAATTCTACATAATCCCTCCTCAGACTAACAGCTCTGTAGTGGCCTAAATACCCTGTGATGAGCCTGCACGATCCCTCTTCAGACTAACAGCTCTGTGGTGGCCTAAATACCCTGTGTTGAGCCCGCACGATCCCTGCTCAGACTAACAGCTCTGTGGTGGCCTAAATACCCTGTAATAATTTTACATGATCCCTTCTCAGACTAACAGCTCTGGGGTGGCCTAAATACCCTGTGATGAGCCCACATGATCCCTCCTCAGACTAACAGCTCTGTGGTGGCCTAAATACCCTGTGTTGAGCCCGCACGATCCCTGCTCAGACTAACAGCTCTGTTTTGGCCTAAATACCCTGTAATGAGCCCGCATGATCCCTCCTCAGACTAACAGCTCTGTAGTGGCCTAAATACCCTATACTGAGCCTTCATGATCCCTCCTCAGTCTAACAGATCTGTAGTGGCCTAAATACCCTGTAATGAGCTGGCATAATCCCTCCTCAGACCTATATTCAAGGTCTCAGGTCAAATTTGTGAAAACATTCAAACAACTTCTTCTCATGAACTAAAAAGCCTAGAGGCATGATATTTGGCTGATATGTTCCTGAAATGAAGCCAGACAAAATTGTGAAAAGAAATTACTTTGATTAATATTCAAGGTCACATGGGTCAAATTTGTGAAAACATTCAAACAACTTCTTCTCATGAACTTAACAAAGCTTAGAGACATAATATATGGCTGGTATGTTCCTAGGATGATGCCTTACAAAGTTTTTGAAAAGAAATGACCCTGACTTAAATTCAAGGTCACAGGGGTCAAATTTATCAAAACCTTTAAACTACGTGTTCTCATGAATGAAAAGACCTAGAGGCATGAGAAGCCTGGCTAAGTTTATAAAAAGAAATGACCTTGACCTATGTTTTATAATTACAGGCAAAATTTTGTGGCTATAAAACAATAAAGAAAGTTTTATAATCTATTTAAAACTTGGTTTAAGAATTTAAAACAATGCATGGCCCTTCCTGACCTACAACAGTATTCTAATTTGGTTTGTAATTTTACTTAACAAGTTATCTATCATCATTGGTTGAAATGATAACATTTATTTTTCATTTCAAACTTTATCTAAACTTACATGATTTTGTTTTTTTTTTTTCCAAGTTCCTGTCCTTCACAGTGATAGCGTTTGTCGTACAAGTAGCGATTGGAGTTCTGGCCTACATCTATAAACGCAAGGTAAATACAGTGTACCTGTCCAACAGATTTATCGTAATGAGTTAACTCTGTAAAGAGATTATGGTGGTGTTTTAATAAGGCAATGAACAGTATCAGAGATGTTCTTGTGTTGATATTTGTCACTTGCTTCATTCCATTTCTAAACTTCATCAGTAATATTATTGTTATTGAACAATTATATGTATGATTCTACGTGATTTGTGAGTGCAAGAGTTAAAAATGTCACATGGTTTTCAGTACAGTGAGTTGAGGTTTTTTAATGTAAAACCAATTTTCATGATGTAATACTTACCATAACTTTAGTATGCAAATACAGTACCTACACCCATCTTTGTATCCCAACAACAAAAGATTCAAAAGAAAAACAATCCCGCCCTCCCTACGATCCATGAGCCATCACGGCAGGAACGCAGAGTGATCTCCCTTCCTCTAATAACCTTTATGGCGTAAACCCCACAGAGGGGCAGCCAGGCAGATAAGGAAGAGGGGAGGATAGGGTGGGACTCCATAAAGTTATGGTAAGTATTACATCATGAAAATTGGTTTTACATTAAAAAACCTCAATTTCATTTCAGTAATAATTACCATAACTTTAGTATGCGAATTCGTCTTACCGTAGTGGTGACTAGAAGCCAGGCAGCCCCTTCAGCACAACCAAAGTAGTAGGGAGGGAGAACAGAGTGCTAAAGTGAAGGAAGGGACCTCTCTGTGAAAGAGCAGGTGTACCCACATGCCGCCGTACGGAAAGACATGGCCCGGGGCTAACGAGGAGGCCCAGCCACTGACTATGCCACCACCAAAGGTCCCAATGAATACAGGCCTTCTGAGTGGGAAGCTAGGGATCACAGATAAAAATCTGTTAAGGTATCCCTGCCCTGCCAGAATACTGCAGACATGACCTCCTGAAAGGAGGACTCATTGAGAGAAGGGCCCACGATGAAGCAAGGGCCCTGACCTCGTGAGACCGCGCTTTCACTCTCGCCCGAGCCAGATCATCAAAATGCTCGTAAGCATACTAAATCACCTGGCAAACCCACCTGGAAACCGACTGGGAGGAGATATCTCGTTGCCCCTGTTTAATGGGCAAAACAGACGGGATCGAGAGCCCCGCCCCCCCCTGGTTTTATCAAGATAAAACCTAAGAGCCCGACAAGGACAAAGCAACCTATCTCGCTCCTCCGAGCTAGTCACAGCCAGGATCCTGATGGGATCGTGCGAGAACCCCGGAACCTGATTCTTCGCTAAAAACAACTCTATTCATAGCAAAGCCTCTGATTAGGGCAGAAAGAGAGGAGGACTAACCGATCTCCTTCCTGCCATAACAAGCAAGAACTCTGGCAATAGCTGTATGATAGCCAGCAATAGTGCCAGGTGGCAGATAGCGGTACCTAAACAGAGAGATTAGGAATTCCGCAATCAAATGCAGAGGCTTCGAATGAATAAGCTTCCTTGCCGACACACCAATCACAGAAGATCATCCAACGTGACTGGTAGACGGCAGAAGAGGAAGCCCTGATTGATTGCTCAATGCAATCTGACACCTCTTGAGAAAAGCCTGCCTTGGCGTGGCTTCCAGAGATAGCCTCAGCGCGTGAAGGTGGAGGATCTCTGGTCAAGAGTGTGTCGTTCTGGGCCAAGGCTGGCGAAGGAGATTCGGTCTGGTGGGGAGAGCCAAGGGCTCCTCCACCAGAAACGACAAGAGCTCCTGAAACCAAGCTTGCCTCGGCCACAGAGGGGCTCTCAGAAGTAAGGAGCAGTGATGCTCCCAGAACTTCTGTAGAACCCTGCCCACCAGGTTGAAGGGAGGGAATGCATATGCATACGTCCCTTCCTATTCCAGAGAAAGGGCGTCCACAGCCCACGCCTTACGGTCTGGGACCGGGGAGACGAAGGTTAGCAGCTGGTTGTTCAGGGAAGTGGCAAACAGGTCTATAATAGGTCTGTCCCACGCCTGACAATTCCCCTTGAAAATCAAGGGACACAGCTGCCATTCCGTCAACACCGGCTGGTGGCGCCTGGAGAGTGGCCACCAACACACTCAGCCTGCCAGAAAGATGCTTGACCGCTATGGTCAACTGCATGTCCTGGCAGAGAAGATGGATGTGGATGGAAAGGGCACACAGGACATGAGACCTGGTGGCCCCTGTCTCTCCAGATACGCGACAACTGTTGTCGGTAGCCACACTTTGGACTGCAGGATACCCCTAAAGGACTGCAGAGCCAAATGAACAGTCTCATCTCGAGTACACTGATGTGCTCTGAGAGTTATTCGCCAGACCACTCCCCCATCGAGGTAAGCTCACATTCCTGTCATGAACGCGTCCATGAACAGGATCATAGAGGGGATAGGCTTGGTCAGAGGTACCCCATGGAAAACGTTCTCCTGAATGGTCCACCAGCAAGAGAACTCCCTGACCGACTGGGTAAGCGGGATCCAGGCCTCCTGGATGACGGAACCCAGTCAGACAGGAGGAACATCTGGAGAGGTCCGATGTGAATCCTCCCTAGGGGGACCACATATGCCAAGGAGTTGAGATACCCCAGAAAACTGAGGAACCAATGTACCTGGACAAGCGACCAAGTGATGAAAGTCAGAGCCAGAGCCCTGACCTTCTCAAACTTCTCCAGAGGTGGAAGGGCTAAGCCCCGAACCATGTCAAAATGGTTCCCCAGGAAGAAGAAGTCCTAATATGAAGGAACCTCTGACTTCTCTCTGGAAGGAATGAAGCCGACTCTGAGCAAGAGTTTCAGGACCAGACGAGTGTCCTTCACTAACGATTCCCACACCAAAAGAGGCATGAGGGAGTCGTCGAAATAGATGTGGACGTCTATTCTGCAGGAGTGAAGGAAACACCAGCAGCAACTTGGTGAACACCAAAGGAGCTGTCGTGAGCCCCAAGGGCATCTCTGCCTTGGCAGCATGGTCCCTACTTCCTCCTGGAGCACCCGTGCCCTTTCTGAATCCCCGGGAGGAGGAAAGAAACAAAAACGGCCAGGAGGCGAGGGACGAATCCTGAAGAAGGGGAATACCTAGACCCTCCCTGACCACCGACAAAAGCCCAAGCGTCCTCTGTAATATCCTGCCACTAGGAAAGGAAAGCAGAGAGACGTCCGCCCACAGGGAGTTCCGGATGGGGCAGATCGAGCCCCTGCCAGACCAGAGAATCGTCTGCCCACCCGGAGCCTGAGCCTGCAGGAGAAGGACA
Organism: Ylistrum balloti; assembly: GCF_031769215.1. NCBI lineage: Eukaryota > Metazoa > Mollusca > Bivalvia > Pectinida > Pectinidae > Ylistrum > Ylistrum balloti. The sequence continues at coordinate 5,241 of NW_026782781.1, read as the reverse complement.
TGAGCCCGGGAAAGGAGAACCACCGTCCACCCGGCCATACCCTTCGCCTTTAGCGGCCAAGAAGCAGAAATAGTCAGGAACCCTTCTTCTTGCCCCCAGGAGGTTTCTTACCCTTCCTACCCTTCCCCTTGTTGCCGTTGAAGTGAGGTTGGGACTTGGGCTGTGCAGAAAACTGAGCAGCCGAAGACTTCGCCTTCTTCTTAGGAGGCACTGACCCCTGCGAGGCACTGGCCTTCTCAGCCTGAAACCTCTTCACCAGAAGTGCTGAGGCGACCGAGTCCTCCTTCATATCCTTCTGAACCCAAGGAAGAGCTCCCCTGAACAGGGTAGAGCCCTAGAAGGGGGCATTCAACAAGCGGAAACGGTAGGGTTACTGGACTGGGCGGAATTTCAGAACTGAAAACTGCCTAGCCAACACGGCATTGACGAGCAGAGAACCTGCAAGGCTGCCGTGTCCTGTATGTCGGCCGTTCTGTCTCGGATAACCGACACTCAGGCAAATCGGATACCCTGTATAGACAAACTGTCAGGAAGTCTATGTATGACAGAACTTGGATGGAGAGGTGCAACATTCTCTCCATCCTGTGGTGCTCTTTGGGATCGAGCACCACCTGGTCCACTGATTTGCCGGGCCAGGCAGCCAGCTGTCTCAACTCCAGCTGTGCTGGTTGAGAGGCCAGCTGCCCATCATGTGTGGCATAGTCGGAAGCTGAAGCCTCCGACAATTCACCAACACCGAGCTGCAGACCGACAAACCCGAGAGCACGGGTAGAGAAGGAGTCCTTCTCTAAAACCGGAGCCCGGGCCGTGGCCAGAACCGAAGACATGATATTGCCTTCTGGCAGAGACCGATCTGAGCGAACGGAAGCCCGAGGAGCCACCAGGGAACCCAGAAGGATGGTGGATTCAGGCGCCGACGATGCTGAGGCGGTGGGCAAACCTCCGCCCTGAGAATCCGGGAGATGTTGGCCCGGAGGACCCGCATCCCAGAAAGCACATGCTGAGCCTCAGCTTCAGCAGTCTCAGGGCCATCTTCCCCTTGTGAACCCTCTTGGCCCAGGAGAAAGATGAATGACATCGTCTTCCTCTGCCGAGCCCGCACCCTCGATGTCCATCTCCTCCTCAATAGAGACCGAAGTCCCCTTGGGAGGAACAGGGGCCGCCAGAGGAGCCATCTCCGCAGAGGGGAACTCCTCTTTATGGCATTTGGACGCAGCGCGACCAACAGCTGTAGCTGTAGGCTTGGGTCGGAGACCCGAAGCCGACCCCTGGGAACAGGAGACCGACGGGTCCGCGCTGGAGGCGGAAGTCCTTAAGGTCTGGCAAACCTTTATAGGACCGGCCAACAAGGCCCCCGAAGTAGCAGAACATTGGGGGGATTCCGCACTGCTATAACATCTCCTAGAGGAGAGACCAACCCCTATGGGTTCCACGAGTGAAGACCCATGGGGTAAAAACCCAAACCCCTGAGGGAATGGGAACGGTCCAGCGGGCCGGGAGTGACCCCAGAACTGGCCAAGATGGCCTGCCTGAGTCTGGGGCTGGACATCCTGTCCAAAGGACCAGGATGAACCGCCACTCCCACCAGGTGGAAACCCAGACATGTACAGGCTAAGCCCGTAACTGCTGAGTAACTGTTGGTACCCAAAACCATCCGCAGGTTGGCCTGGGCGACCCAGGAATAAGTGCCCGCAGGCACCCCTACTCCCTGAGCCCGGGGGAAAGGGAGACCGGAAACCGGACTCCTGGCCTGAAGCCCCAAACCCTTGGAGGAAAACCCCCTGGGAAACCCTGCACTGGGAAATCTGGATTGGGACGGAAGTCCCAGAGCCAGAAGCCTGTGAGGGTGGGAAAACAGACCCCGCGCTGACACCAGGATTAGTGAACTCAAGTGTCACTAATCCCCGTAGCCACAGACAATCCTGACAAAAAGTCTGTGGCCCCTGAACCTATACCCGAAGGCACAGTTCCGGAGTCAAAGCGGCCCCCACCAACGACGCCACCTGGCGTGCCGAGGTCCCTGAAGGAATCAGAGACCTCGACCGGAAGTCCCTTTCCGACGGTAACACCGCCGCCTATCGAGAGCTACCGGCCAATTCGACCCTTGACTGCGCCGAGTCAGGGTCGGGCTGCCCCCTACTCCAGGACGCACCTGGACAGGGGGAGCCACCCCCTGCTGAAGGGCGGAGCTCGGTGGAACGAGAGCACCCCCAGCAGGAACGCTCTGGTTCAGAACTTCAGGAGGGAGGTCTTAAAAAGCTTACTTCCCTTACCGGAAGAAGAGGACGAATCCCTCTTCCGGCGGAAAGTAAGCTGGAAAGGCATGGGAGCCTAAGCAGCAGACTCCATGTGCAAACAAAGTTCACATAGTGAGGTCTGGCTGTAATGTCGGCAAATGGGACAGGTATCATGGGGTTCCCATTATCTATAGAAATAGGAACATCCATGCGCTGACCCCCGACGTAAACCCGGCACCTTTATCCAGCATCGAAACAATAAAAAATTGTAACAATGAAAACAAGGATAAAAAGTTTTCTAACAATCAAAAAACTACGAACGAGATCATAAAACCTACCGTACGCAGCAAGATTGTACTGCAAAAAAAGAAAACGGTCGTACAAAACGGCCGACAAAGCAGCAAGAAAACAATTTCAACTTCACGAAAATCCGAGTGACGAGACAAGTAGTCACTCACTCGAACACGCGGAGTAAAAACACGGCCGGAAACGAAGTTCTCGAACAATAAAAAAACTACGAACGAGAGCACAAAGCCTACCGTACGCAGCAAGATTGCACTGCATAAATAAAACGGCCGTACAACACGGCCGACAAAGCAGCAAGAAAACAAATTCCAACTTCACGCAAATCCGAGCAACGAGACAAGTAGTCACGCACTCGAATACGTGGAGGAAAAAAACGGCCGGAAATACGGTCAAAATAAACAAATGACAATACTTAATTTCACAATATAAGTTGGGAGATGGGTTTATAGACTACTAATAGAGTAACAATATACTCAAACGACAATGGCAGTACGAAGAGAAGGAGTAAGAAAAGCACTTAGCTCAGACACCTCCGCACTCGTCGGCAGCCATAAAGGTAAGAGGAAGGGAGATCACTCTGCGTTCCTGCCGTGATGGCTCATGGATCGTAGGGAGGGCGGGATTGTTTTTCTTTTGAATCTTTTGTTGTTGGGATACAAAGATGGGTGTAGGTACTGTATTTGCATACTAAAGTTATGGTAATTATTACTGAAATGAAAAAGGTTTTTGCACTCATAAATGGCAATAGATTCGGCTGTTTACAAGATAAGTTACACTGACCATCATACAAACTGCTTAGATAGGCTTCAGGTAATTGACTTATATAATCAGGGAATGAACTAATACATGAAAATGTGTAGTAGATCAGAAACAACAGAATGTCTCTGGCCACTGGTCAATACATAATTGTTCACAGTAGATGTCAGTACTAAATTAACACAGGCAGATACATTGTAATGAAACCTCTGACTTATGTCTAGCACAATTTTGAATAATTTAATCTTGGATATTAACTTTTGATAGTTCAGGTATACTTAAAAAAAACTCAACTTAGAATATTAGTCCACCATAAACAGATGGTTTGTGTAGTTTGTTTGTTCTATTCCTGAAGATCTACTGGAGTGGTCTTCTTTAAACGTATTCTGGGTAATGTACAGTATATTATTTGTCTTTTGCATTTAAATGGTAAGTGGAGATAGTCACCAACAAGATCTGTTCTTACCTATTATGGAAATTTAATGTTCAAGGTTTTAATACTATTTTACAATAAGCATAAATATAAACTTCATTTCTAAGATCACTATGGAACCTCTTGTTTTAAATGCAGATTTCACAATACAGAACACCAAGATGCAAAAGAGATCTATTTTTTTAAACACAGATTATACAATACTGGAAACCAAGATCTGTATTGAACCTCTTGTTCTAAACACAGATTATACAATACTGGGTGTCAGGATCCATTTGGAACCTCTTGTTCTAAACACAGATTACACAATACTGGGTGTCAGGATCCCTTTGGAACCTCTTGTTCTAAACACAGATTACACAATACTGGGTGTCAGGATCCTAATGGAACCTCTTGTTATAAATACAGGTGACACAATACTGTGTGTCTGAATCCCAATGGAACCTCTTGTTCTAAACACAGATTACACAATACTGGGTGTCAGGATCCCTTTGGAACCTCTTGTTCTAAACACAGATTATACAATACTGGGTGTCAGGATCCCTTTGGAACCTCTTGTTCTAAACACAGATTACACAATACTGGGTGTCAGGATCCCTTTGGAACCTCTTGTTCTAAATACAGATTACACAATACTGGGTGTCAGGATCCCTTTGGAACCTCTTGTTCTAAATACAGATTCCACAATACTGGGTGTCAGGATCCCAATGGAACCTCTTGTTCTAAATACAGATGACACAATACTGGGTGTCAGGATCCCAATGGAACCTCTTGTTCTAAATACAGATGACACAATACTGGGTGTCAGGATCCCTTTGGAACCTCTTGTTCTAAATACAGATGACACAATACTGGGTGCCAGGATCCCAATGGAACCTCTTGTTCTAAATACAGATGACACAATACTGTGTGTCAGGATCCCTTTGGAACCTCTTGTTCTATATATAGATTACACAATACTGGGTGTCAGGATCCCTTTGGAACCTCTTGTTTTAAATACAGATTACACAATACTAGATGTCAGAATCCCAATGGAACCTCTTGTTCTAAACACAGATTACACAATACTGTGTGTCTGGATCCTCCTAAACACAGAACCAATACTGGGTGTTCTAAACACAGATTACACAATACTTGGAACCTCCCTTTGGAACCTTCAGATACACAATACTGTGTGTCAGGATCCCTTTGGAACCTCTTGTTCTAAACACAGATTACACAATACTGTGTGTCAGGATCCCTTTGGAACCTCTTGTTCTAAATACAGATTACACAATACTGTGTGTCATGATCCCCTTTGGAACCTCTTGTTCTAAATACAGATTACACAATACTAGATGTCAGAATCCCAATGGAACCTCTTGTTCTAAACACAGATTACACAATACTGTGTGTCTGGATCCCAATGGAACCTCTTGTTCTAAACACAGATTACACAATACTGGGTGTCAGGATCCCAATGGAACCTCTTGTTCTAAATACAGATTACACAATCATGGGTGTCAGGAT